>NW_020273567.1:43595-120532 GCF_003268045.1 Sipha flava | reverse complement strand
CAGTAGTTGTATACTTTAATATAATACATTATTTTGACAAAAATTAAAATGGATGATTTTTAACTGTTCAGTGTTCAAAATAAAGAGTTTTTCATACATCGACTAAAAAATCATGATTGGTGTTCATAGATATTTTTTACTAATATTTGAATAGCCCGATTTTCTTTTTTTACTGGGTAATATTTAGAACAAAAGAAAATAATCTTTAATGTTCAAATTTTTTTTAACGTTTATTATACGTAAATATTGTAAATTTTTAGTCCAATTTCTTGCTAAAAAATTTAACGAGAAAATGAAAATGATAATTTTTTTTAAAAATGTTTTGAAAGAAGTTATGATATTTTAATCATTATAATTCCACTACAAGGAAGTCGGCAGCTGTCCATTAGTCCGCTGTAATCATTGTACGGTAATGTCTGTTTTTTCGTCTTTTCTTTATAATTATCAATTGTTCTTTTAGTTAAGAGTCATGAGGCACTGAGATCACAAGTCTTCTTTTCACTGTGGCACTGAGGCGTTTTTATCATCATCATGGTATCTGACGGCCGTAGCTTTCGTCGTGAATCGACTATCGTCGTATGATGCACAATTATCTTTAATATCTTGTCTTTTTTCGTTGTGTGCACCTCAAATTCATTCACGTGTGTTGTTATTACTACAGCCATTTTTTGTTCAAACCATGTTTTTCTTTATTTTGATGTTTGATAAGTGTTGTTCCACAGAACTTCATTGCCTTACATTTATTCGTTACCATGTTTTAGGGTGTTCACTTACCAGCATCAATTGTGATTTAAAGTGGCTTTCGTCCTACGCTTCAAATTTGCATTTTCGTTCGTGACTGTGGTTCAGTGGTTGTATGCACGTAGGAGCTATTTCATAGGGCCTTTATCGTATTAAATTCATTATATTGCTTACATCCCTGGTGCATGGGATGAAATCTGCCATCTACAACATAGTCACATGTGAGTATTGGTCGGTTTTAAATTTATGTTTTGACTGATTGACGTAATGACATTAATTATTCAAAAAATAAAGCGGTAATTAGTGAGAAAAATGATGTAATTGGTCCGATCTATAAATAATAGTAATTATAATAATAATATAATAAAAATAAATAAATAGGCGTGATAAGAAAAAATTTAAAAAAAATCACAAAAAACCTAACCGAGAATCGAACTGAATCTTCTATAAATCGAATTTCTTATGGAATACTTGTGTGAAACAGAAAAAAAGATGACGTGCTTCCTTATCTAACGGTTCGAGGCTTTGTATTCTTCTACTGGTGGCGCCCTCAGTTAATGCATTCCATAGATCATCCATACATTTCTATAGAATGTATTAACTGGGGGCGTCATCAACATACATCCCACCAGCTTTTTAATTGACACGTCATCTATGTTATACGGCGCCCGAACGAGACAGCTCGGACGCACAGGTGTTTAACCATTTTTACTATTATTTAAAGTATAATATTAAGACTTAACCAGATAAAAATAATAAAAATAAAAAATAGATAAGTATCTATTATTATATTTAAATAAAAATCCTAAGGCTATCTCAGAAATCTTTAGTTATTTATCGTCATTAATCTATACATTTTTTTTTTTACGATATTCAATCAAATCGTTGAACTCCATAATTACTTAAAAATGAATACAACAAAAAGGTATAAAATTGACCCCACACATGAACTCGTATGTCAACACTTTTTCACGGTGAAATTCACAAATCTATAGCGTTGGACAACGACAATGAATTAAACTACGTTATTCACAATAGTCGCTTAAACAATGGGAACTATAACAAACTGGCAATGTAACTGCGCAAAAGCGTCACTTACCAAAAGACCAATACAAAATTGATTGAAAACGTGGTTTTACAAAAAAGGATGTAGACTGACGATGAATTTACAAACTTTGCTCGTACACCATAGGCGTAACTAGGGGGGTGCAATAGGGTTTTTAATACCCCCGAATTCAAATGTAGCACTCCTGTTTTTTTCAGATCTATATAATCTATAGTAATTACAATTAAATACCATATTATTTTATTTTCAGAAATTTCAGCAACCTCAATATTTGAGCTCTAGTTGCGCCCATGATATACACACGAATACGGAGCAAACGAGAGAGAACGAGTCGGTGCCGATTACATTTCCACGAAGGCTATGGCCACCGAACACCATAATAAAGATAGTTGCCTCAGTGTCACTACCTTAAAACTAGTATACGCGAACTTATGGAACTTTGTGACACCGAGACGATGACTTTAATTTGGACTAAAACATAACCGAATTTATGAAAATACTGAATAACGGGCGTTATTTCTTGAAAGTTTTATTTTTTTTATATTTTTTTTGCGTACGATGATAACAACGGCATACGTTATTGGCTGGTCACCCATGGAGACAAATCGTTTCCGATGACTGATTCTGCAACAGAGCAACACGCCAGGAGCGTCTAAATACAGTGTTTAACCGTGATGATTCTGCGCATGCGGGAGTTGTTATCATTAATATTTTGGTGCGTTTGCAGCGTGTGATAGCACAACAACCCAATACACGCTGTTTCAAACTCATGTCTCAGATTTCAGAACAAGAGACAAGAGTACAAAAAGTGAAAAAAGTACAAACTATGAACAGGAAATTACAGGCCCGGCTCAATTTTTTGATTACACTTAGGCAAACTTAAGTTTTGCTAGCCCTTACATATAAATTCTACACCAAATATTTTTTTTTACATAAGCAACAATGTGTACAGGATTTTATAGTTTTCAGTCCAATATGGTTTGTTTTTTTTGTCGGTAATTTCTTTGTTTAAGAATGAAGACTTATTCTTTAATAATATTAACGAATAAGTCTTTATTATGATATTATCGTCGTACTCAACTATTATGAAAATTCCGTACAAAATTGGTACATTTCGTTCATTATCATTGCGATTCCAACAGAGAATATGGAAACGCTTCAAAATCGGTAAGCCTTAAGCTGCTCACGAAAAGCTAAAGCCAAACTACGACAATAAACATTTTTAAAGTACCTACACCCACAATTTTGTAGTGCATACACGTTACCGTCAACGTCTGGCAACGTTGATAATATTGAATTTTTAATTCTTATAACGTCTGGGTAAGTTGATCGTCTATCATATATCTATAATAATAAACAAGTATTGATTATATCGACTTGATAAACCAACCGATGTTATAACTCGATATATTACCATAACATTTCTGATCGTCTTGCAACAGTTTATGTTATATTTCACGGTCTCAGTGCCCAATGCAAGATTATCTGTTTTAAGTATGGTTGATAACGACGACTATCCATGTAGGATATTTACAAACTTAGGATCGTTACGTTCTGCGTAGTACTGTTTGTTGTAATGAATTTAGGTACTTGTCGGTATACTGAGCGACTTATGCGCTGTGTGATTATTATGATATTACCATGTAGGTGGACAGTACTGCTATTGCAGTGGTCAAATCTCTACTGCTATAGCATTAATATTTAATTGCGTTTCTGAAGGTTCTTAAGAAAAAAACCAAAATTCAGAATGTCCATCAATGTGTTAACAATAATATTGTTGATCAAATTTGCATAAAATAAATTTTAAATCTAAAATAAACATATTATATTTTTTGGAAATTACAAATTATACCTAATAAAAGGCAAAATTATCATAGATAAAACTCTATTTAATTTTATATTTTTATTCTTATAAGTCTTATATTGACTATTTTTAGACTATTTTCTAAAAGAAGAAATCTTTTGTTTGTTTATATACAGTCAATTTAATTAATTGTAGTAGGTAGTAGGTACCTATTATAGGTAATTGATAAATTTAAAATGTAGATCCTACACATTTAAAATAATTGAATAGGTACTTGAATGTATTAAAGCTGTAGGTATGTTGAATCATACATTGCATTATTTATATTATTTAGATACCTATACTAATACAATAATACTATAGCCATCCAAAGTAATTTGATCTTTCAAATTTAAAATTTCATCATTAATATTTTCATTTAAATTATTTGGTTTTCTTTCTTTATTATCGTTTGCCATCACTTATTAGAGTAATACACAAAAGTTTTAATTATATTTTAATATAAAACAAAATAAATTCAAGGAAATTATACTTAATACACGACATAAATTTAATTTATTTAAATGATCACAATTTTGAAAAAACAGAAGTACATTAAGACATTAGGCGATAGGTACATTCAAGTTCATATTAAAACCAAATATATATTATTATAGACAAAATTATAGTAAATTACTAAAATAAAATTAATCTATGAGTCAAAATATTCGATACATTTTGTTGTAGTAATGCTTAGAAGCGCGATATCATGAATAGACGAATTAGTCGACAATGTTGAAAGTAGCAATGTAGCATAATGCCCACGTACGACGTACCAACTACTTAGTATCATTGTTCATTGGTTAGAAATAATAAAATACAACCTAGTACAACCAAGTACAACCTAAAATCAAATTGTATTAGACTATTTTTAGAAATGCAATATTATATTTTTATTCTTAACATTAAGATAACAATATCAAATTACAACTCCTACTGTGATGATGACAAGAAATTAGTCAGACAATATTAAAATAATAAAAACTTTTACGGTATACCTACGGCATAACAAATATAAAACGATGGATATTGACATGTATACTGACCTCCTAAGCCAAAAGGCAGTAAGCAACAATGGAGTAGTTTTGAGAAAAATGAGTAAAAAAGTAACATTAGGTATAGCTTGTTGTATAATAATTATATTGACGATAAAAATAACTCATTATAAATTATATAAATATAACTGATATTGGTTAATAGCTTGTTCGTCGATGTCAGTATGTGGGAATTATCGGTATTTATAATTTTAGTTAGCTTATTACCCTTCGTAAACATATTTATATTATTTTATATTAATATACATATTTTTTAAGTATTTTATGGACACATTGAGCAGCTTGAAACGCGTGAGTACGCTTTGTATTTCACTATACCGTTTTTTATTATTAATTAATAAAAGTGTTATAAATGACGATTCTGTAATTTAAATTGAAATAAAATGTTTATTCAAAAAAATATTTAACATGCGGTTTTTGAACCTTATTTATTTTTTACACATGTTAAAAAAGTTACCTACAGCATAACCCTAGTATCTAATACCTAATCGGCGTTGACATTCTTATGTCAACTGTATTTAGTAAAAACAAAACATATACATGTACCGATGTATCTGCATTTAATGTAGATACTCTTCGATTGTTTTTTGTTATTCTTATCAGAAAATAAATCATTCATTAAAAAATGTAAAAATGTAATATGATATTAATATATAAATATATAAATGATTAATTTAACTGTTATTAAAATAATGCACCTACTTAATATAATTGACATAATTTTAAATCTTGATATCTGCGAACTTACCTAATATATTCTGTTGATTCTTTTTGAATTATATAAGTTAATCAACAGCAACTATTTCTACCTAAAAGGAAGTGCTGTATATTCGATAAAAGTATCTTAGATACAATATTGATAGAAGATACGCGATAAAACCCGTAAGATGAAATTGAATTTCGGGGAGGTTCGGGGGTTGTACAAAATTTAATTTTGGTTGTACAAAATTGTACAAAATAAAGTACATAGTACTGCTTGATTAAAATTCATGTTTTCGAAAGTGCGGGTGCTGGGGTAACGCACCTCTTAGTAACGTCATCCATGATTAAATAATGTTAAATTTCTATTTGACTACATGCAGTTCAACGTCCCCGTATAGCCAGGGCCATGACAAGACGACCCATGTCTTATGCACGTGAAAGGGTCGCCAACCCATGGTCGAGGTGCGTGACCGGAGCACATGGGATTTTTCTTTTCTTGAATACTAATAAAATAAGGAATTATAAAATAAAAATATTAAAATAAACGTATGCAAAAGTAAATAAAAATTTTTTTATTATTCACGGTAATTTTTAAAATAATATAATAAAGAAAATGTCCATAATTACCGGCTCAGAAATACACTAATTATACGTTACCACATGTGCGATATTCGCGAACGTTTTTCACCGCAAAATTATGACCCAGAGACGATTTACGTTATAGTGGTGGTCAAGTCTATGGCTGGGTTTGAGACATTATTGTAAAAAAGTAAATAGATAATTAATCAAATTACAATAATGTCAGTAATGTAATATGTCCGGTCAATTAAGAGTAATTCTTATTAATTTATTAGTTGATATCGTCATTGAAGGTAACGTGTATTGTAATATTCCCGGAGATTTAGGATTTTTTTTTACATAAAATATGAAAAATAAATATTTATTGCAATGTATATGAACTCTACATTTTAGCTTTATAGAAGTAACGTACCGTGAAAACGTTTGTCAATATGTTTGCTAAGATCCCCTCGCACCGTTTTTTAACAACTTTTAATGCGTTGACTTGTATTCACTTTTGTAATAATTGCGTAATTTAGAGTTTTTTTGCGATGTATTTAATAGCATTAACTTTTTTTTCTGTGTACATTATAGCGTACTTTTTTGATGAAATAGATGCCACGGGGGTATAAAATAGAAAAAAAAGAATAAAATTAATTCAATATATGTATTGGCAATTTACGAGTACAGTGGAACCACAATAATTCGAACCTCAATAAACCGAAAACCTTGATAAGTCAAAACGAATGACGTTTCCTTGCGAAAACATTTTGTTGTTTACAGACAATATTATTATGATTGCCCAGCTCACAATATTATACCGAAATATCAAGTTGTAAAAATATAATTTTTACCATCAAATATAATTTCAAAGTCGCAACCTTTGGATAAGGAATCATTAAAACGTTCAAGACTTTTTATAGAAAAAAAAAAACCAGTGAGGAAGATTATAAATGATATGGTTGACGAAAAATCTGTAATCAATATTCTTCAAACATTGTTATTCTTCAAACATTGTTGATAAAACGTGGAGAAATGTAACACCGTCAACAATTGTGAACTGCTTTAGATCGGGTGGATTTATACTTAAAGCTGAAGAAGACGACACTTCGATGTCTATAATCGGAAATTCTGTTGCAGATGACAGCGAATGGGTTCTGATAGCAAGTCGTTATAGGATCACAAGAGAAACATTTGATGATTTTGTTGAGATCCACAAGGACGTCACCGTTTTTGGAAATCTAATAGACGATGTTATATCTGATGCGGTTCGTGACACTGAAGGTGTTTATGACGTCGAAAAAACATCATCTGAAACAGTGTCTCATTTTATAACGAAGCAAAAAAAATTAGCACTCATACTGTCAAGAACATTTACCGAGCAATAAAGTAATATGGATAATAAAGTACACTTCACTCTAAATGTAGTAGAAAATACTTTTGATAATAGCATGTGCTCACAAATTTCAAGTCAAAGTAAGATAACAAATTATCTACTGTAGAGTAGCAATACTATACATATTTTTTATAATATTTTTTGGTTATAATTTTAATTTAATAACAGAAGTAAAACCCACTATAATAAGATGAATATTTAGGTACTAGTACGAAGCTACATATTACAGTAAGTCGCCGTATTAAGTAACGATGTTGAGAAAAACGTGCTTTTGTATTTTACATTTTCTTAAAACCATAACACCTTGTACATTATAATTGTTAAAATATTATCTATGTAATTTTACCAGACAAATACGATGAAGTAATATTTCAATTATGATGAATTAATATAAATAATAAGTATTATTAAATAAGTTTTCAATAAGATATTTTACTTTTCAAGTTGCACCTTAAGCATTGATAAACAT
The DNA here is from genome assembly GCF_003268045.1 of Sipha flava. Classification (NCBI taxonomy): domain Eukaryota; kingdom Metazoa; phylum Arthropoda; class Insecta; order Hemiptera; family Aphididae; genus Sipha; species Sipha flava. The sequence goes on along the minus strand of NW_020273567.1, from coordinate 112,702 downwards.
TGTTGATACTTTATTTCTAAGCAATAATGCAGTAATAGTTTTTAATACGATAAAATTATTTTATATTTTAATTATTATATTTATAGGTACATAATTTTTTTTTAAAAAATTCACAAAACAAAACTATTATTTAAAAGTAAGTTTATAAATTAAAAAAATATACGCTTAATACACAATTTTATAATCAGCATGTTGGAACATTTTGCCAAAAGAATTTTCTGTTGGCTGAGAGAACTAAAGACAGATTTTGAAGGATACCCACCGTGTAAAGAACTGTTACAAATATTACAGTAATACATACATTTAAGTTTCTTAGTAACATTACAGTGTTAATTTTCTTCCATTCGATTTGTAATTGCTTTTCTATTCGTACAATTTTTTACGCCCACATATTCAACGTCGGTGTCTACATCGTTTATTTATATTCGTTGGTAAGTCACAAATGATCATGATTTTATTATGCACGCAGTGATCATAAACCGTTTCTATTTTATTTTTATTTTATTAAGAGAGTACTACGGGGGCTCGTATTTTCTGCACCTATGGAATTCACGACGTTAAATTTATTTCATTTTAAATACCTACTAGTCACGGATGTTTGCTCAAAATATTTGTGTGAACTTAAGTACATTTGTTTAAATGTGTGTACGACGGAGCACATAATACATAAATAATTATTTTGACGGGGATGTTCCTAAAAACCATTTGAAAAATATAACTGGAACATAAAATTTTAAAATATTAATTTGAAGTCCGAATAAATATCTTAGGAATAGTTTTAGAAGCAGTAACTTAATCGAAAAACTATTCAAGAAACATTACCGGTTTTAAAGTTCTATGATGGTTTGTGTATTGTTACAAACAGTATGGCATATTGCGTTTAAGGAATGGTTTTAGATCTCCAATAGAAGTTACCGAGAAACGTTTCAGAGTTTCCTTGTAGGGTTAGTTAGTTATTTTTACATTACTGTAACGTTTAATTGGCACGTCTGGCACTATCTCATTTTTTTTTTTTTTTTTCGTAGGATCCCTATTTTTTTTGTCGATGAGATTCCGTTGATAATCAAAACATTTTTTCTTAAAAAGTCTAATTCTGAATATTCTTTATTGTAATTGCCTTGCGTTATTTAAACTTCATCCGAGTAAAATTAATGAAATATCGAATTAGTTTGTAATAAACAAATTGTTCCAATAGTCGAGTCGACTTGCTTTGTGATGATAAACCAATCCATATTACTAAGCCAAAATACTGTTAATTATAATTTGTACTATGGACATATGATAAAATGCCGTGTCTTTAACAATACTTAGTTAGTGTTAGTGTTTAGTGATTTTACAGCGCTATAACCTAGTACCCACAAATATTTCTAGGTTTACGGTGTTTTAGTATTTTAATTATAGCATAGATTATAATTCTGGAGTAAAATTACAGACCTTCGGCATACGCATTAACACAATCCGGAATTTTACAATAATATTTTTGTTTTTAACACATTTTTTTATTTTTTGGGACTAATGGTGTTTTTGCTAAAGACGTCAGGTTACATAGCTGTGCACTATCATAATTAAAAACTATAATAAATTTTAAAATTTCTTTGAGTCGAATTTTTTCCCTAAAACCTTGATAACGCAAATAAATTACATTTCCCTTGAATTTCGACTTACCGGGGTTCCGATGTTCATTAATTTATATATATATATAAAAAAATAATGATCTGTTGAAATGCAAGTAGCTACTACCTACCTTAGAAGAGATGGCCAAGAAGAATTCAGCTGAAGTTTTGGTACTGAAGGTAGTTATTTTCCAAACCGTCTTATTATACGAATAATGCACGGAATATTTAAGAAAGTGCAGATAGAGAAACTGGCGAATCCAGGAACATATGGGATAATTACAATATAATTTATAATTTTTGCTCATAAAAACTGTTTTACACAAGGTTTTATTTAATAATAGAACACTGGTTACAAATTTAATGTTTAAAGCACTTCCACAATTCGGTAGGAATTAATTTCCGTTTAGCACACGAAAACTCATAAAGAAACAATTATTTCTGATACATTTCACTATTTCGTGAGGTATTTTGTATGTAAGAACGTTTTTCTAAACTTCTCCGTGTCTACTGTAGTACACGGAGTATTACAAACTATTCTTAAAATCATATAAAGATGTGGACGTGCATTAATTTGTATTCAGTGTAGTTACATTACGAGTGTACATCAAATTTTGTTCAATCTCTGTGTCTATCATTTCGGGTGCATTTTTTTTTAATTTTTTTTTTTTTTTTTTTTTATTAAATTTGCGTATTTTTGCTGTGTTATAATAAATTACCGATATTCCTATAATATTCTGGATCCGTATATTGTATTTAAATCATTTTTATCATGAATATTCATTGTGTGTGCACATTTACATTTATGATTTATATAGCCAGTAAATTTCCATAACATAAGTATAAAATGTTACTAAAGTAAACAATATGAATAAATTGACATATGGCCGGTTAGGCAAAGTAAATACAATTATTTCGAAGTTATATAAAAAAAAAAAAAAGTAAACAATTATAATAGCAATTCTTTAAACTACCAAATGTTTTCGAAGTCGATAAGAGGTCGAATAAAAGTTTGTTTATTATATTCTGTTTGTTAAATATTACGAATTGAAATGATACAAAGAACGTTTTTGTTAGGCTAATACATTTTTAGGTCTTAATATAGAATCAAAACTTTGACATAGCATCTCATAAGAGCGAAAATCGGAAAGAAAAAGGTATGGTTTTACTTTTCAAGTATTTTTTTTATTTATTATTTTTTTTTTTTTTTGTGTAAACAAAAACATAAAATAAATCGAAGAAAAATATTTCCAGTAAGTTAATATTTATTAAAAGTTGAATGAAAATAAAAATTTAAAAATTGTTAAAGGAATGCAATCAAAGTTTTGACCCATAATTACTTTAAAACAGACAAGATAATAAGTGTATATTACAGATTATAGTAGAAATATTGTAAGGGACAACCTCTCGCACTCCCCTAAGCACGGCTCTGAAGGTATATAATATTTTAAACTGTTAAAAATAAACAAATTGATTTGACTCGTTTAAAGTATAATTTTTCAATATACATATAGTTACATATATATAGTTACAAATCTAAGATTCATAAATAAATGTCAATAGTTCATAAGTTATTAGTAACTGATAGAAAATGTTATAACTCGTAAAACAATAAAAATTCTATTATTTTTCGAAAATATTTGTTATGTGAATTAATATTTCGCTCTGTATGGTTAACAATGAAACCGATAACAATAGATACAAAGTGTAATAACTCAAAAATGAAAAGAAAAAGGGATTAGTGAATTAGTGAAGAAGAAATTAAAAATTAGATATGGATAGTGGGAATAGGGATAATAAGTTTGGATTGATTTCCTTTCTCCTTGTTTAAGGGAATATTTTCGAGGATACAAAGTTTCCTGAGCCGATTAGTGCATCTGGACCTATGGTGTATCCAGGAGTAAGTTAGGGGCTTATAACCCCCCTCGAAAATTTTCCAATGTTTAATTATTGATTACTGCGCCCAGCGGCTCCCATTATTTTCAAGATATCGTATAGTATATATTACGTATAAATCTAACTAACCGCTCCCTCAAAAAAAAAAAAAAAAAAAATGTGGATCCACCACTGATCTGGACAGTCTTGTAACATAAATAAAACAGCACTTACTTATTCCGTAGAAGATATTCAAGTGTCGATGAGCCGCATACTTATGAATATTATAGTAGAGTAAGGTTGAAATCAAGCGAAACAGACACAGAATTGAGTGTGTTGATGTCGGACTCGTTTCAACGTTTGCACAGAAAACTCAAATCGTAAAGTGAAATTAAAAATGAAATAACCGCATGTAGTAATAACTTGTCACAAGAAGCTCTTTTTTCTAACCAGCAGTCGGTGTGCACCTACTCGGGATGTCAACGGTGTATTTCGTTGGATTAGGCCTTTATTATCTAAATTGTGTTGTCTGTGCGTATATCGAAAGAATCGTTATTTATTGGTTTTTGACATGTTATATAATCGAATAATATATTAGTAGTATCATTACACTTTATTTATGACATTTTATATAGTCATATGCATATTATAACGAAAGATACATTAATTTTTGGGAATTACCAAAAACAAATTTTGTTCAGACGTTTGAAAAAAAAAAATCACTTTTGAATCAACTGTTTGTTATAAAAAAGTTTTCAAACATGGTAAATATGAGCACTCGTGTACATCACACATAATATATAACCCAACATATTTTAATCGTTCAGAGTTAAAGTGAAATTCTTATCGCATTAAAATAAAACCACTGAATAAAAAAGCCACATAATTCTCAAAAAAAAAAAAAAAACATAGTAAAAACTCATCATATTGGGAGCCAAGCTTTTCAATGGTCTACTAAATCTTGGACGCGTTCCAGATAATTAGAAAAAATTTGTTTAATATTACAATATCAAAAGCGAAAGGAAAGACATTGTAAATATTAGTAGGCCACCACTTCGTGTTCTATTAAACACTACTATTTCTAGGGTATTATTTGAAAATGATTTGATATATAAATCATAATTAGTAGTCGTAAGTTCACGCGTTTGCATATCAATCATTCTAAGTTGTATTTAATGCTAGATGACATAAAAACATATTTAAAGGTAAGGTGATTAAAAATGAGAAGTTTTTTTATATTTTATTGTACATTCAAAGATATTTTGGGTATTCATCACATTTTTATAAATGTTTTTATTCTATCGAGTATATTATTTATAATTTTTATATTTTTATTCGTATAATTCAATTAATGTGCATTCGTTTTTATGGAAATATTATGAAAAAACGAATAATTGACGAAAAAAGAGAAAGTCAATCGTTTATCATTTTTCATAACATAACATTTTGGGAATTCGGTCGCAACATGAAATGATTAAAAATAAAATTACTTCATTCAGTTAATCAGTGTTCTGGATACGTATGAAGCAAATGGAAAATGTCTATAAAATTTAAAATAGGAATTTTCACGAGAAAAATGTTTTGGATACTCGAACTTTGAAGGCGCTCTAAACCTGTAATGTAACCGATACACGCGATACCCGCAATAGCTTTTAATGAACTACAAACACGCGCTGCGCCAACGACCCACTGTCATAGTGAGCACTTTGTCGCGAACATTTTCATACGTAGTTATTATATACGTAATGGAGGCTGAAGAAGCTTTACTCGTTTGTAGAGAAGCAATAGTTGTTTTGGGAAGTGATGTACCAAAAAAAAAAAAAAATAAATAAAAAAGGGATCGCCGCAAATAAAGATGGTGGTAGCGCACTGAGTTATTTAAAAAACGAAGTGAAAGTGAACTTTTCATGGATTTAAGATTTCAAGAGATTAGTGGATGGTATACAAATTTTACTTGGATGAGTTCTTCAACTTTTGAAATATTATTAACAAAAAAAAAAAAAAAATAAATAAATAAAAATACGAAACTTACAAACACAAAAATACGAATACTAATAATTAGTACGAGTTTTATTAAGACACCGTGTCTACGGGCAACAGTATATCAATATTAAACTTGTTAAAAATTTATTATTTTAACGCTTCAGAGTTTTCGGTTAATAATCTAAATGATTTTGAGATTCCTTGCCTTTTATATTTAATGTTTTTATGATAAAAATACAATTTAATCAAAAATGCACTCAACGAAAGATAATATCATTCAAGTTTTTCGAAATTTTTTTACCAAAAAATAACATTTATAATATATAAATAAAAATAAAAGTAAATGTTAATAAATAATATAAAATGTATAAAGATCGCCGGCGCTTGATTTCCGATTATATGAAATAGTGTATAACACTTTTGGAACGGTTTTTTTAATTCAAATGTATGTTTGATAAAAAATTAAAAAAATCATTTCAATTTGAAAATATATTTTGGTACAAGAATTTTGATATTTCTGATTTCCTTGCCATTAGATTTTATTCAAAATGAGTTTGCAAAAAATGCGTAAATAATATTCCCTCGATTTAATCTTAGGAATCCGACAATTTATTTTCCCTGCAACTCTCTCATACACGAGCTATTGTATCGAATTTCATTAATACAACATAACCGGTGTGGATTGGCCATAGTGGCGTAATAAATCCCTTGATTACCATTAAGAACTATGATAGTCACGAGAATGTAGTTAGTTCTTCAATTTTTGAATATTTAATAACTTTGTGATTTTTCTGACGCACGGTCCTGTACGATTTCGTTTTTAAATTTACAATATTAAACGAATGATTAGACCACATCAACAATTGATTTGGGTGTAATGCTTCTGGGCAATAACGATTCGAAACGAACTCGTTATGTATTGTGCTGAACGAGTGTACAATTTGTTAAATCAAAGGTCAGTACCGGAAAAGATTGTCGAGTTCCTAAATTCAGACGCAATCAATGCAGACAGGCGTAGATACAAGACGAGGGATATGGGGGCTGAATCCTCCCCCTTTAAACATAAAGTAGAACCATATCGGACATAGGCACTTAAAATATTTAAAAAAAATAGACGTCTCGTAGACTTCGTACAAATCGATATGCGCAACGAACTATGGCAGTAACTCACTTTACTAACGTTATAAACGAACCTTTTTTATTTTCATTTTCAGATCTGCGCCTGTGTGCAACGCTTAACAATCCGGGTACCCCAGTTTCCGTATAAGTTCGCCTGGCGAGACCATACACAATACATCATACTGTCCGTTACGCTCGGAGCATGTGTTCGGTGCTTTCATTACTAATTTTAACGAACAAATATAACGCGGGGAATTGCTTAAAAATGATATAATTTTCCTACCAAATGTTTTGTTTTATTAAATATTACCGAGCGTACGGTCAACTCACTGATACTGCAGGTATTTATGAAGATGGCTTCTTGAATTCAAGTGACACGATGGACCGCTGCATTAGAGGAACAACTTAAATGCCTCATGGTTATTATTTAATATCATTTTCAAGCTCTTTTTCCTTAAACTTTTCTTGACTTAGGATCATAACAATTAATACGATTTCGGAAAAAATCCGGTAGTAAAATAAAAAAAATAAAAACGGCCAAGTAACATAGTTTTTCCCTTTGGCAATGCAGTACAGTATATACATTAAGGATTAAAGTCGAAATCAGACGTTATTCAGAAAAGCTTACGGCACTTGGACAAGAGTTACGCTTTGTTTTTCGTGTCGGGTTGTTGTTCTGTAAGGTCAATTTCATAGGAAATTAGTTTTAGAGTTTTAAAAATTGAAGTAGGTATAGAAAAATAACATTATAACACGCATCAATATTGAGGCACTGGTTGATGCGTGCAAATTAGATATTTTATTATTAATGCACATAAAAAAAAAATAAAAAAAATAATTCATTATAGATTTTTATGTACATTTCGAAATTATAACCGTGTTAAAATAATAAAATATTGATTTTATTTTAAAAACGGTATTATGTTTTATGGATTTATATATTTATGAAATATTTAAAAAATGCATGTCCCACGATTAGGACTAAAATGTAATTATAATAATAAAAATCAATAATATTATAGTTGTATTATTATTACATTTTAAATCGTGTCCATATTATTTGTTCTCGTACAAATTCTGTTCAGAGTTAATAAGAATCAAACGAAAATCGTCCAAAAAGGTTATGAACGATAAGTTTATGGCAACAATAGAACAATATTAAATTATACATTTACGTCGCGTACTTTATGTGGCTTTTAACGGACACACATTCTGAATAATAAACGTAGTACGCACGAGGAATTTGATCGTCATATAGTTACGGTTGAAAAGAAAAAAAACCATATTACTCAAACGATCGATGATTACGAATCCGTTTTTTTCAGTGATGGAGTGGAACACGTGGTAGCTGTGCCGAGCTGATGTGAAAAAACTTCGAAGAGATCTTGTTAGTATAACTAACGGAGATCGGAAAATGTTCTCGTGAAGTCTATTTGTGCGTTCGCATGCGCGTTGCTGTACTCGAGAAAACACTGCGTGACCAACCCTAACGTGTCATATTCAACACACCGAGGGATAGTGTCGAATTAAATTTTTCGTAACATCATGACAACGATTTCCGATTTCTAATATTCGTAGTGTTTATTTTATTTTATTTTGGTTTTTTTTTTATTCTTCTCTACACTGACATCGTATGAACGTGATCATTTTTGTACGGTCAAACGAATAACAAACGGATCCTGTTCGTGCAAAACGTTACAAGTTGGTTTTATTTTTATCTTACCAATGCAGTGATTTTTTAGCTTATATATATATATATATATATAACGATCAGCATTTTTACGATTAATAGAATGACTATGATTGTCAAGTTGAAGTATAAATCGACTAATACGAAATCAACCGACGTGCTGTTATCCTAAATGACACGTTTCAAATATTTTAATATTATCTTGGTAAAAATTGATTTCGGTTCAGACTTGAGCAGTAAAATGTACGAAACTTGTATTTTATTTGTTCACAATATTTCCGATATTTTTATTCGTTTTTTTTCTTTCTTTATTACCTTTTTATCATATTTCGTTGGAAATATTTATTGATTTTTTCAATCACATTATTAAGGTCTCAATGGCAGAGATAGTAAAAAAGTTTTCCTTACATTTAAAAATAACGATATGGAACGCACTGATTCGATACATTTCATAGTGATGACCGGTCCGCGGTACTAAAGCAACATTGATTTTATAATAGTCTATTGTCTATAGGTGCAATTTGGGGGGGTTTTGGTGTACTTAGCACCCCCAAATATGTTTATGTTAGTTTACATTTAAATACTCATTACTTATTATGTACAGAAAAACATAATAGTTTTTAAATTTTTTTATATAAATATATACATTTTTATACAATACGAAAATATTTTTAAATACGAAAAAAAAATATCATTGCTATAGGGTAAAATTTTCAAGTTTCTAGCCACATTACTTTTGGAATTACGACTAAATAACTAAAATTTGAAATGTGAAAGTCTTATTTACAACGTATTTTTACCATTTCTCTCATTTTCCTCACGTCTAGAAAAACTATTAAGATTTAAAAAAATGACCTATCTAAAGTAACACCGCATGCCAATTTAAAATCTAAAAAAGGTCATAAAAACTTTCGAACCAGTATTTCTATTCGAAAAAGCGTTTAACAAATAAAATACAAACATCATTATAAAACCATAATATCCTTCGCTTCAGTCAGAATCTAAAAGTGATCATGTGATAAAACATATGTATTTACAGACAGGTAATTCGTTATACGCACATTAAAAATATAAAATCAAAGTGAACAATTTAAATTTAGAAATATTCATATATTTACCAAATATTTTAGTAACTGTTGAATTGTACGGTTTGCGGGTTTCTATAAACATTAAGGAACATGAAAAAGATAGAAGGGCTTTTGCACCCCCAGTTTTTTCATTGAAATTGCGCCCCTGCTATTGTCAAATCAACGGTAGCACACAAATTGTATACGATTTGTACAAAAGATTACTAATACAAAAGAAAGTGTTATCGTACAGTTGTAAATCCGATACCGATACTACAAGTATAACGAATTTCCTCAAAAAAATACATTATTCGTGGTGTTATCGTCTGGTAATTTCGAGTAATGGGATGAGTACACTGCGTTTGAATTGAGGTGCCCGTAATTTAGTAACTCAATATTGTTTTGTGTCTGTTCGGATGGAATCTTCCTGTTTTTTATTTTTGCATTTGAACGAATATATACAATGATACCCTGTATTGTTTTCGCTAAAACGACACCCAACCAATAAGTGCGCGGAAACAATTTTTTTTTTCTTTGTTAATTTCAAATGAGTACGTTTCCGTTGCCGACTTAGCTCACTCAACCAAACATAATACGATTACGGAACAGAATTGACGCTGAAAATTGTAAAAGGTTCAATTTCAATCAGTCGCGAGTATTGTATAAACCCAAAAATGTGGTGATCTTGTTCGACGATATATTATCCTGGAGCATATTCAACGGGACGCGTAAATCGTTCCGTGTTTGCACTGGTGAGGGGAATTAAATCCAAACTCTTCGAAAATCCGACAGATCCGGATTTCGGATCTCAGACTGAAAGATCCGGTTATTCGGATTTTGGGTTTTGACATTGCAGAATTCTGTATTGTAATTAAAAAAAATCAATTTATTAGAAAATATGTTTAACTATCAAAAATTTATTATAAATCATACATAAAAGAGATAATTAATCAAATTTTTTAAAATCCGCATTCAGAATAAAATACGGATTTCAAAATTTGAAATTCGATTTCACAGTAATTTCGGATTTTGAATTTCAACAATCCGGATGATCGAACTTCGATGTATCCGGATTTTTCGCATCGCTAGTTTGTAATACGGGTTATCGATTGCGTCCGGGCCTCAAAATGAGCAATATTTAGGTATAGGTATTGGACTATTGTTATCATCATAATTGTGGCAAAGTCGTCACCAGACTGACAGGGAGATGCAATCACACAATCCGTGGAATCAATACGGGTGACAATTATTAATTTGGACTCAAAGCGTTTGATAACGACCGTCAGAACCGTTTTCGTACGCGCTCACGGCATAAATACAAAATATAATCACGTCATTTATGTTTTCGTGTTTGTATTACTTTTATATAATTAATTACATTATACATAGTTTATAGTTACATGCAACGTTCAAAGTGTTTATATACAAAAAACATTTACAGTGTTTACATACAAAAACATTTACCATGAAAAAAAATAGAGGAGTACGAAAAGAACACTCAATGAAATAGACAAAAGAAATGGTTGGATATCACTTGGAATCGTTTTTTCGGGATGGAAAACGTCCGGCCAACTACAGCGGTGACTCGGCGTCGAAATGTTAACAATAGTATAATAAACTGATTACCACAACGATTTATATTTACATAATTTATTATGGTTCGGTGTAGTATATTCGTAATAACATATTGTCTACAGTTAAATAATATATCTTACAAGAAGTGGGTTTTTACTTTTGAACTGAAGTTGCAGCGAACCCAACAAAGTTAGACACAGGGGTGTGTGTTTGTACGCGTATTTGAGTGTATGTGATCGTTGCGAATAGGGGCAGGGGTCGTTCATGCTTCCGGTGTGAGAATCAGTGGCGTGTCGTTGGTGACAATCGAACCGTGTTTCAGGTTCCGCTCGTGCGTGTTCACATGATTCGTGCGCCACTCGAACCGGCCGCTGGAGAACGCGCTCAGATCTCTGGTCAACCGCCGTTTGCCTGCCATGAAGTCCAAACGCATTTTGAACTCTTGTTTGAACTTTTCCTGCGAATTCACATAGACCACATATTTTGGGGTATTTTTCGTACGTTTTACGAACCCCTTCCCTAGGACTCGTCAAAGGAGTGGTTCCCAATCATTAGCATATGGCCACGGGTCCTTGCCCAAAACCTAAATTGGAGCGGGCACTCACATTTTTCTGTGAGCTTGCGGTGAGAAAAAAAATTCTATTTCACATCGTGCGCAATTTTTCGACATAATTCTATGAGCGCATATTTTTTCGAAAACACAATTCGAATAGAATTGTTGAATTCTTTAAACGTCTATTTTTCGTGAATAACATAATCGCAACTGCGCATCTCAATTGATTCACATGTTGCTTAAATAGTTTATCACATTGACATTCGAACTCTTTGGGCATGCGAGCAAAACCCTTATTTCTTGTACGTAATTGCGGACCACGTGACGTCGGCCAAGACTATTGGGAACCACTACTTCAAAGGGTCGGGAACACTTGCGGTCAGCTGTTAAATAGGCACCAACTACTGAATACACCGGTTTCTGTATCCATATCGCGATGGCGTGGGATGGGAATCGAAACTAGTCGGTGGCTTAACGTTAAGATAAATAATATCAATAAGATGAATAGATAAATAGAAGATTCCTAGTGGGCGAGCCGTGAAAAGTTGAATTTGTTTACTATTGCAATACTGGTGATAAATAAGTTTTCTGTCGAACAATAAAACGTGTAATTTATGCGCAGATTCATTTTAACCCTTCAATATGCGAATCTAAAATTAAAATTCAACAAATAAGACAACCGCAGTACCGAATGGACTCGCGTACGAACAATTTATTTTGAAAATTCAAATTGGACTTAACTGTGGCATGTATGGCAATCATTTATTTATCGCTATAGACAGAGATAAAATACAGTTTTTTTTTCCTATCGTGTTTAACAATATCGATAGGATTTCATCACGGGAACTTATTGTACCGAAAAATTCATAATATCGTCTACTTACAACCGTGTTGATAACCTTTATTAAAAGTGGTTTGTGTGCTAACATATTGATTAATTTGATACTTTCTCGAAAAGTTGTTTTAAATGTTGTTTAGTATTATGTTCGTTTTATTAAACTATTCAATGAAATACACAGTTATTATACAATCCTTATATAATTTTACTTAGATGTATTATATTATATTATATCGATCGCTTTATTTTACAATAATTTTTTATTTGTAAAAAAAAAAAACGATTGAAGAAAATGTTAAATTTTTTTACTGCCGATTATTTTATTTTAAGACAAAGCAAAAATTGTTCAGTTATATATTATTAAAATCGTTTTGTTTTGTAGTTTTTATTGATATTAATGTTTTCACAAAGAAACCTAACAAATACATAGTTCTTCGGTAATAATGATTAATATATTTTATGCTGAATCGATCATTCATAAAGTTTTAAACTGTAATTCATTTAAAATCAATCATAAATAGACATTCTTACATTTATGTATAGGTATGGAAAAATCATGTAATACTATTTTCAGTCCAAGAACACGTAAGACCTTTTACGCGTTCGGTTGCTTCGAATATATTTCAATCACCCTCTACGGGGCTAGATTTTGATATTACATCAATGTTACTTGGGAAAAAAATGTTACAAACAATAACAATAGAATGCTTAACGGATGACATCTTGACAAGTGCCCTCTATACATGCCGCAGTGTAGATAGTTTCCAAGCCGTTAAAATAATTCTGCACGACTATGTTCGTAAATTATGCCATTAATACGTAAATGGTTGAGTGTAAATCCGTGAAGTCCAAGGGTGTCGTTCATAAAAATCACTAACGAGGGATTTGGATCAGTTTACGGAACCCTCGTACACTATATTGTTAAAGAAATCAGTTTTCCGGGACGGAAACGGATAAAGTCGGGAAGAAAAAAAAATGGTCTGTTCGCCATATCCTCCGGCGGTCCATTGTTACGCACTACCCCGTATTATGCTACGCATGTGTACGTCCAGTGTTATTGAAACGTTCCGTCGAGATTGAAATAATTTGAATAATTCTTAAAAACCACTAATGTTAAAAAATAAATAAAAAAGCGAATCGCGTTGAAGTTCTCGAGTAAAATAAGCGTTTTAATATGTTCATCGACGTTCTATGAAAAAGAAAACTTTTGTACGCTTATCGGTTAATGCACATGAATGCATAATAGAATTGTCAAACCGATTCAAAACGATACACTTTTGATAAGTCAAACATTAAAAAAACAAAACCAAATATGAAAATCGAGAAAATAACTTTCCTTTCTTTTCTTTCTTTTATTTATTTTATCGATTCGTGACAACTCAGACCATTGGACGAGAGTGAAACAACCATACGTTTTCTAAACGTTGACAGTAAACTCGGGAACACTGTTTGACAAGTAAAAAATATTTTGCAGAGAAATTTCGTAACCATATTACGCTGGGAGTTGTAACGCACTCAAATATTTTCATAACGACAGCGTCATTTGGTTAGGTTTTTGAACCTTTGTCGCGCATCGTCCTCCGATTTATGGGACCAAATGCGTATAAAATCAGTATAAAAGATTCAATACTCACATTGTAAATGGAATAAATAAATGGGTTGTAGCAGCTGTTGCTCATAGCGAACCAGTCGAAACAGAACCATATGATATTGATATAAGGATACCTGAAATCAAACAGAAAAGATGAAATAAATCGATTTATCAAAAAAAAAAAAAATACGTCACTCGTCGAACGGTAACGGCATACGTAGCTAGGTCGTCAACCGCGGCAAAACACTTACTCGTTAATTTGCGGAAATATGTGCTGCAACAGATTATATGTTTGCAACGGCAACCAGCACAACGTGAACAGCGCGACCACGATGATGAGCATTTTGATTACCTTAAAAATAACCGAGGTGAATTTCAACGCAATAGATACCGAATAATAATCACATTTATTATAGCTCTAAAAAAATGTATGAAACATGTCCGAATTGGAGCGAAGATGTTAGTTACGTTTACGAATACGAATTTCAAACATTTCTTTTTCTTTTTCTTCGTGTCTTTACTACATAGATGTGTATTCGAGCATAAACGTGCGCGCACGGTAGTCAGGGTAGGCACTTGACTACTCTGTGAACCTTCCCTCCCTCACCAAAATATTCAATATTATCACAATAATAAGTAACCGTATTATGTTCAACCACCTCAAAACGTCTGTAAACGGTAAATATACGCATAAGAATATTGGAAAAACAAAACTATTGAGTTAAATGAAGTTATCCCATACAAATTTGTTATTAATATTAAATGTTAATGTGTTATGTATGACTACCCTGCCAGTATTCTCTGCGCACGCTTACGTACTTGAGTATCAGTGCAGTTAAATGCTATGGAGTCGGTAGTTTTGGTTATACAAAGAATAGATGGCGTGTATCGTTGTCGCAATTGGTGTAAAGAAATATGTATATATGCTTAAATACAATCCCAAATGATAATATTTAAATGCATTGTAGTTTTTATTGATCATTAACGTTAACAATATATCTACCTATAAGTTATACATTTCAATTGTAAACGAACTGAGCAACGTTAGACGTTTCTATTTTACAGTCATACGTGTCTAAGCATCCGGTGCTACGAAAAACATAGGAGAACAATGGTTCGAACCACTATGTATTACAGATGTTTTATTCCGATAAATCAATCTGTGGACTGACTTGTAAATTACCCATCAATGTTCGTGAAAAACAGTTTATAATTTATTGACAGAATAATTAAATGCCGTGGCGTGCGTAAGCGATTAAGGATCAATGGCGGTGTACTCTATCAATAGTTTTTAAGAATGCGATGATGAAAAATGTATACACATCTTCTTGATACCAACCATTACACTCGTTGCATGTAATTCGAATCGATAAGTTATACACGATATTATATACAATGTATAACCATATTTGGTTACTCAATTTTCATAAATTACATCCTCGGTAATGTCATCATTATTTACAAACACAAAGTATACTTAGCAGACAGTCGTGTTAATATATCACCTATCAATACGTTTGAAGTAATATACAGTTGCGTTACTCGAAGTACGAAGTGTTGCGCCACTGTTGGAGGGTGAGAGAGAGAGAGAGAGAGAGAGAGATGACAAATATATATAATTGTTTATGGAAATACTATCCATTATAAGTAATTAATTCTTCACTAAAAAAACAGTTTTAATACACTACGACAAGTAATTATTTACATAGGAATGTTAATTTAATTATTTTACGCGTAAAAAATATGATAGTAAGTCTTAACATCAAGTCAGAATTACTCTGTCTTGTCTTTTAAAAATAATTTATTTAAATATTTACGTCTTCTTGATTGGCATTAATTTGGTATCGAACGTTTTTCAGTAAAAATATGGCATTTATATCCATTAAATATTTTTAACTACATATATGACGGGTACACGGAAAGAACGGGTTCGGTGAATTGCGAAATAAAAAAAATAAAAACAAACGCATTCGGCTATTTTTCCCCTATAATTTTTTCAAGTAAATGAATTCTGTACACTCTAATTGTTCTGAGCGATTCCACTCCAAATCTCTGGAATGAATTCGCACCAACGGCAAATCGGACGACAAAAATTGTGAGGCATAAATATTAACCAAATATTTACAATTTTATTGATGTTCTAAATCCGTCCGAAACATACGAAAAATACGAAGTAATGGATTAAGAAAATCCCGTCAAATTATCGAAAAAGAAAATTGTATTCGAGAAAAAATGATTAAATATTGTGATAAATTATTGACCAGATTCCGAATACGTCAAAGCCGCTTCGTTTAAATGTTTACCTGTTTAAAATATATAATATACATTTATAACTTTAATTTTTTTTACACAAATTATTGACGAATAATTAAATAATTATAATATATATATATATATATAATGAAATCACAACTGGGACGCAATTCACCTAACATCGGGAAGGAGAAGTACAGAAGTCCATTTACTCAAATTTTTTTTTTCAAATAGTTGTTTATTACCCAGGTCGTTAAAATACATATGCAAATATTAAAAATTGCATGCAGCATTACTTTTAGATTGGAAGATACGGACTATTTCCGTTAAGAATATAATACAAAATTAATTAACATCACATAGTCAATAATTTTAAATCTAGGTGTATACTATGCCTGTGTATGGAAAAAGTAGAAAATTTTAATACAATCGTGATATTTAGTAAGAGCATTGGAATGAAACCAACACAATATACATGTTGAATACATAGATGAAAATGTTATGGATCGTTTTTGAAAATCTTTACTTTAATTATTTTTAATTTATTTTTTAAATCTTTAAGAAAAAGGCTATATACAATAATAAAACAAAATTGTTTTGTTTGACGTTAATAATAATTTTAAGAGCCCTTTTTTTAGTGCGTTATAGTTAAAATTAATAAAATTACATTTTTTTTAACGCATTGAATTGTATTTTTTTTTTTTTTTTAATGTTAATTTCATGTTGCAATCAAATCCGTTTCCGAGCAACGATAACAATATTATCGACACGATCGGTGACCTCGTGACGCGAGAACGTTGTCGTCGTGCACGGGTCGCGCGGTCACTTACCCGCTTCTTGTTTCGCATCAGGTTCAGGTCTCTCTGCGACTGCGCGTTGCCGGGAGCCGACGAGCCCCACAGAGCGAACCCGATGCCGGAGTAGGCCCACGTCATGATCGACAGCGGTATGACGTACTGAACGATCACCAGCAGCGCCCTGTAGAAGAGCATCTCGTTCTGCGACAGGTTGACGTTCTGGCAGAATGGCCAGTCGGACGACAGGAACACCATCCGCTGGGCGTACGCCATCGGCGAGCTCAGCGCCAGCCCGGCGATCCAGATCAACGTGATCACGCACATGCATTGGGTCTTGGACGTGCGAGCCCTGTGAACATCGTTGCAACATTACAGGGTGTGACCAGGGGGAGAGGTTGATGAGGGTCGGTCGGTGGTAGGATTGACACACATCGACGGTTGTTACGATGCGGCAGCGGTTCGATAACGAAAACGGTCGGCCGAATGTTTTCACAAATGGAATATATTAAAAGAATATCGAAAAAGTGTTTCGTAGAACTCCTGAGGCGTGTGCACGTTACGACTTACTGCGAAACCTGTTATTACCCGTAGAGCAAAAGTCAAAAGTCAACGAAATACGGTTTTATTCGTAAAAACTATAATATGTTAACGATTGTTGTACGGTTTTGGTTTCCGGCAACAAGTTAAACCGAAGTGTTTATCTATTTATTTATGTTTAGTAAGTTACAAAAATGATACATTATGACCCGGTTATGGAGTTACGACTGATATTAACGCCGTACGTGGTAATTGAAAGGTACGATGTTACAAATATTACGATGAAAAACTTCTGCATTCTTTTATGAACAAACAAGTTTAATTAATTTAAACAACGAGTCACACGATGATGTATAAAAATGTCATCATTAGTTGATCATATTGGCTTGTTTTTTTCTTTTTCTTTTTCATAGTGAGTATTCGAAGTTTGAAAGCTTTTATTTATAAGTAATATTTTATTGAATTACAATTATTCAATTTTTTATATAATGGCTTTATTTTCAAAAATTATACATAAAGAAATCCACGAATATATTTTTATATTAGTACAAAGAATATCGTAGTAAAAAATCGTCAAGGATAAATATTAATACAAATATTGTTCAAAGACTATTGCTATCATCAGATCCAATAAAAATTATCGTAAATTATAGTAATAATAATAAAAAAAACCTTAATATCCATTTGTCAAGACATTGTTACTTGTAGTTGAAATTGAATGCGCTCTTGATAGTAACAGTTGTGAGCAGTGAGAGCAGAGGCGAAGATTAATTTGTGCATATATTTGAGTATTTGAAAATCAAAAATAAATTATTAATAGTTAAATATAAATTGTTTTACATTGACTTATTTATAAATATTTCTCTTTCCAAAAAAAATTAAAAAAAATATATCTAAATTGGATGTTTTTACGAGACCTGTGAGTTTTTTTTATGGAAGGCATGTTGTTGAGTAAAAAACCAGGAAACATGCTGATCCATTAAGTCAGTACATAAATTCGAATTATTATTTTAATAATTTTAGTATAAATAATAAATAATTGTATAAGAATTCTGAAAAAATTTAAAATGTTGGCTAGCTATTTTTATTTTTGAACCACTGTGCGTCAGTGGTGTACAAAATAATGAGATTGTTAAATGTTTGTCAGCTGATTTTTAAAGCTGAGTAAAAATTACCTAACCGTGATTTTTGAATGTTTGCAAAACCCCTTTGTATTCAATATTATTGAAAACGTACGGCAAGTATTAAAACTAATTTCAATAGATACGCAACAGCCGCGTTAGAATCTGAACTCTGAACTTTGGGAAGATGTAGGAATGTAACAATCAAATCAGGGCCGTAAGAAGGCCCAGGCGAGAGGGCGTGGTCCATATGACTCTCCCAACTAGCCCTACAGGCGATTATTTTTTCCATAAAATTTACCATCACTGGATATAAAGTTCGTTGAGGACACGAAAAATTTGTTGCTTAAGTTCCAAGATATTCGAACTATGTTTTTAAAGTTCTTTAAAGTCTGATGCAGTAAGTTATTTTTATGATTTTTCAATTTTTTTCACGCATATAAACGTCAAGATACGATGGTGATTCATGACAAACCTATTATGGTAGGATGAAAAATATGACGGACAAATTATGATAAAGTAATTATGAATTAGTTGTGTCACGGTCGAGTACAAAAAAAAAAAAAAAATAAAAAAACAGTCAACACCTGAGTTAAATTAATTAATTAACTATAAGTTAAAATCTGTGGATGTTATAATTTAGTAATAATTGACTGTATTTAATATTAATTAGTATGTTTTATGATAAACGTAGAGTACCACCATACATTTTTTTTGAATTATTTCAGAATGAATAGTTCGTAAAACAATGTTTATAGCAGACATAAAACTAAATTTTCTTAAGAAGCATATTTTTTTATACACATCTCATCGCATGCACCTAATAATATCCAATCATAAAATATAAAAACTAACGTATAAAAGAAATACAAAATGTTTGCATAATAAGAGTTTCAATTTTTGATTTTATGATGACGAGTTGAATTTTGAAATTGGAAAGCTTGCACTAGATTATTTACTAAAAAACATATTTTACCTGTTTATCAACGCCTTAGTTAAAAATAACACATTTACAATGAAACTGTTATCAGAATACCAAAAGTACTCGTATACCGTCCAATACCGTCATACCGATGAGAAAATTGATACCGTTTAAAGCCCAAGCAGTCTTAACACTGTTTATTAACCGAGTACGCTATTGCACAACATCTTTACCGAACAAATTTGTTATTCACGCAGTCAAGTCGTTAGTAACGGATCGATGGGCTACACGTATTAACATGTTACACTGTGTTGTGTACGTTTTAGTGACATTCCTGCTAGTATGAAACCAATAACACGTAGTTTTCGCGTTCAAACATTCTTGTGGTTCAATATGTGGTCATCTTGGTATTACGCAGATCGAAATACGACTTCATTATTATAATGTAATCGATAAGATATAATAATATATATTAAACCTAGGTTCATTTATACAATATGATATAACCAACGGGTACTTCACCGCCGCACAAACTCGATTCAATTTAAAGAAATTCAACCCTTCTAATCAAATCGGTCCGGAATATAGTACGTTATTTATTATTATACAACCACAAAATGCTGTTATTTATGTGTGTTACGTACTGTTATTATATTTTTTTTGTAAATAATGAACATATGCGCTTTGAATTTTTTAGTCGCAACAAGTGCGATGTTGCACTCCGTGTCGGTGTTCTCAGTTTTGAGCTGGTATTTATCACAGAGAAGTTGATATTATTCAGGAGTCTTTGATTTATTTTAGGGTCTTTTGCTGGATTGAATCGTTTATTGAACTATAGATATTTATCTCGTTTTAGAAGCGTATTGGTCCGGTAATTAATTCGATATTCAAGTGCTTATAGCTTGGATATGAAGGATGTGTTTTGATGTTGAAGGTAACGCGAGTTCTGGATGGAGTCCTTGGTCTTGATTACTTATTGTTCACATGTTTCTTCGATGATGATGCTAGTTGTTAAGTTGCAGATGGTCAGATTGGTTGTGAACCAAGATTTATCTGTGTAAAGTCGATTGTAGTACTTAGATATTTCATCAGTTAAAACGTGATGGATTGATAGACCATATTGGATAATGGTTTGAAGGAGCAGTTTTAAATGATAACTGTGAAGTCAATCGAATTCGAGTGGAGATTGGGTTGCAAATGGTTAGTTATAGCTGAGTTTAAAAAATGTATGACTCGCTATATGATTCAGAATCAAAGTTTTCCAGTAACGATAGAGTGGACGTTGATCTCATTATTTGTAATGTTGGACAACGATATATTTTTAACTGTTGATATCAGTTCATTTATATCGATATTGAAAAACGGTATATCGATATAATCAGAGGTAGATTTATAAATAGCAATAGTAGGCAGTTGGGAATGCCAAATATTGTAATACTTTATACTTTATTCATATAAAAAATAAAAAGAAAAAGAAAATTTCTTACTTTATATTTACAAAAAATGATGTAATGTTTACTTAACTGTTCAAAAAATGGTTTTAATAATGGTGGTTCGTAAAAGTTATCATTGTACGTGATCAATCAATAAAAATTGGTATTTTATGGACATCCATTGAACTTTTTCCAAAATAAGCTAAATAATTAAAAATGAAAAATACTGTCTAAAAATGCATTGGATTAAAGTACTGTTGTATTTAATAATTGGAGCGGTAACTTATTAGTGCATTTTGCTGTATAAAAGTTAAATCCACTTCTGGGTATAATTTATAATACGGAAAAAAATACAATACTAAATATAATATTTATCGACGGATTTTTTTATGGAATTGTTACATTAAAAACGAAGTTTTCAAATTATAGAAAATAGAAATTATAACGACTTTATATCGATTTTTGATATCGATATCGAAATAAAATACGATGTCGATATGCATCACTAACTGTTTCTAGAACGGTTTAAGAAAACCATTTTTGGGCGATCATTTATGTCTCTTTCTTCGACGCGTGTTACTATCGTTTCGATATAAACACGTACGTCAAACACGTGGTTCATTTTTTTTACAACCCATGGCTACCAATATTAATGGACAATTAGTTATAAAATAAATAAAAATAAATATTGAAAAACTATGCAATTTTTATTTCGTACCATGGCATACATTGTATAGTTTTCTAACAAATATTTTAATAAACTGTAATCCAATAAGTGTTATTGATAATTTAATATTTATATAGAATACACCTAGCCGATTGCGGGATTAATAACTGTTATCGTCAGCACGCGTGCCTCTTCAGTTTTCAATATCTGAGTTGTTCGATCACCACTCGAACGCCGTGTGCTCGAGTTCAAAAGTTGTCGCGTGTGTACTTTACTTGTACTGTAAGCCTTATAATATCATTGCATAAATTCGATAGAAAAATCGTCTTAATCTAAACCATGTGGTAGCGGAGAACGAAAAATTACCGATTGATATCATCGATGTCACGGAAATCGCAAATCACGCAGTATTTTTGCACCGAAATAAATAACAAAATAATTCGTTTATTGTTTATGTTCTAAAGTTGTGCAAAACGAATCAACATTAAAATAAAATACGACCGGTAAGAAGGAGGTATGATAAATGGTTAGTAGGTGGATTGATGTGCAATAATTTATCACGGATCAAGTGTCTGTATCGTTCGAATAATTCTTGAATAAATAAACGGCAACGTGGGATCCGATATTGGATTAGTGTTTCTTGCACCATGCGATCTGCGCGATTATGATTCGTTCGATAAAACATGATATTTTTGCGTTTAATCAACACGATTAATTAATGCTGCGGAAAATCGGTTTTATCCGACAAGGCGCAACTGATGTTCTGTACAACGTATTCTCTATCGTCCGGAATTTAATATCATTGTCATTTGTTATTGTTCAAGTGCGTACGTAATGGTTCTCATCGTGTACGTTAGATTTGAATCCCATATAAGATAATATACCATATACATTTATATAATGTAAGAACTAAAATTGATGCGTTCGGCCGATCGAGATGTTTATGTCTGGTGGGAATACGAAGGAATCTATGCCCACAAGATATTTCATTGGATTAATTAATAACTTTTTGTTTTTGTTTTTTATAATCTCTTTGTTAATGGAGGTTAACCTAAGGCAATTATATGATTAATTAATACTTGCGTGTATGTTATGTGTTAGACAATTATACCGGATGAGAAAAAAAAGCATATTTAATATACACACGTGTACACGTAAAATCTCACTCACTGATCGCTATTACATCAAACGCGACGTATGAACGTCATATGGTGGATTATTATACAGCAATAATGTGCAATAAGCAAAGATCGGAACGGTTTCGAACTGGATGTATATATGTTTTCGTTTGTTGGTTGCTTAGAAAATGTTTATTTTTTTTGTTTTGTTCAATGTATTGGTGGTTTTAATGTTCACCGATTAAGCCATATGTAAATTAAATAAATATAATATGAATAAATACAAATAAATATCGGTATTGGTTATACGATAGTGTGCGTTTTGTTTTTTTTCAACCTTAAGTTTTTAGATTTAGGATAAATAAACGATCTTATCCAAAACGGTGAAATGTCTCCCGGGTGAATCCGGATAATTGACCTACAGTATATCTAGTATGGAAGCACTGTGTATTTTGTAAACCTGGAGTTTCGCTTGCTGCACACGGTCGGAATAGCGAGGGAACCGGAACTCCACATGTGATTTATTTAAGATTTATTAATCGGTACAAAATTATTTTACGGACAGAAGTGAGTGCAGATCAGACGGAAACCGAATAAAAACGGTGTTATTGTATAGCGTACATTTTTCACCCAAGCTTCGAACGGCCGAATCGTGTTTGATCTGTTAGTATCCGAGTGACCCGCGAATTGATTATATACGAGTATGTTTAATATAACTGTGCATGATCGTATTTACTCACGCGAACGGGTTGAGTATGGCTTGGCGTCGGTCCACGGCAATAGCGGTCAGCGTGAAAACGCTGACGGTGATGGACAGCACGTGTATGAACGGGCAAAAGGCGCACATGAACGACGGCAAATTCCAACGTTGCAGCAAAGCAGCTTGAAACTAAAAGACAAAAAAAAAAAAAAAATGAGGATAAATAACGTTGCAATCCGGCGGGCAGTATCGGGGATGTTGGAACCGAAACTGGGACACCCTATCGGTCCACCGGATTGCATCGTTTTTCGACGAAGTAATTTATAATGTGGATATTTTCCCCTTCGAAGTTCGACGTACGGAACTTCGACACTATCCGCTCGTCAATTATCTATTCGCATTTATCGATTCATCGATTATCGTTTACGTAGATTTCAGTTTTACTCTTAAGATTTTAAAATGTGTGTGTGTTTTTTTTTTTTCATGTAAACGATACTGGTACAAATTATTTTCCTATTTCCAGAAATTTGATCAGCACTTGTGGAACCAATTTTTTTTTTTTGGCAAACATTTTACCGTTTATTACAACGAATGGAAATAAAATTTTCTGCGAAAAAAGCGTTATTTTTATGATACTCAGTGCTATATATATGCTAGTATATGCATATGTGTTGATATTACTGTACATTAAAAACGGCAACGGAATTCGTATTATTCGTATATTAGCTATATGGTAAATCATTGTTATTAATTTACTTTTATACACTTAATTTATAAGCTATAAAAATAAATCGGAAGCGTGAGGGGTTAGAACGGCCTTGCTTATACTGTACAAAAAACATGATTCTCAAAGAGTCCATGATAATTATTAATGATCGACCTGTATGGAATCCTTTTATTTTTACGAAATATTATGCTATTGAATATATAGAGGGATATGCTCTTTGCCGGTTTTACAGGATCGAGTCGTTCGTTATTTAAAAAAAATATCCTAAGAACGTTTCAAATTCAAGCGTTGATATGGTCGAATCGTTTCCACGGCCAACGAAACTAGTTCACGATTTTGGCAACAAAATCGTATCATATAATCAAGGCCCCCACATCAACTTTTGGTCCTTAATGTTTGTCCGAGCCCTGTACAAGATTTCCAATAAAAAAAATTACCATTAATTAAAAAAAAATTAATGATGTCTTTATTTGTTTATTACTATATTACCTAAACAATAAGAGAAAAAAAACAAGTATATTTTAGTTTACAATGAATATATTTTTTTAAAAATTTTATTCCACGGGCTTTGAGCGCAGCGAACTCAATTATGATATGTTCGATGTACGTTATCGATACTAATTCTTCCTCAAAGCTTTTACCGTACATTTTATCGGAACGCAAAACTGATGTAATATACATATATAAGTTAATCGATATTCTTATGTCACACGTTTCATTTAACATTATATGAACATTATTTTCTTTTTTATGTATTCGAAACTCGATAGAGCTTACATAAAACAAATCCAATTACAAATTAACATAAACGCGAGGTTGAAGTTTGTGATTTACTCACACGATATGTTTTATCAGTTCGCTTAATCCAATTAAACATATTTATTGCTCGCATGCTCATTGACACAGTATCTGTAAAATAGTTATCGTACAATTGTGTTCTTATACTTCAAAACGTTTCCAATTGTGACACGAATATACATTTTTTTTATTTTTTAACGCGCTTCTATGCTTCTCGTGACTTGGATTTATTGTTATTGCTTGAAATACTGCACAACCAAACGTGTACTATGGGCGCGGCGATGGACCATAAAACTTGATGGCGTGCACCGGACGTCCGAGCGACGGATAACACCGCGGGCCGGCCCTAAACGAGGACGATAACACCGCCGCAAACGGTTTATCGAACTTTTAACGGTGGTCGGGTGCACGAAAATGAATTATCGTTGAGCGTAACGATATTATTCGTTACTTGGAAAATTACAACACGCGACAAACCGGTGACCGTTCGCCGAACAAATGTTAACGCTAGCGTGCCCACTCGTTTTTTTCGCCCTCCCCGAAACGATTTTCCGAATTCGACCGCCGATTAAGTGCTTTGTGGTCGACGTGGTGGAAATTAGAGCTCTTAAAACACGTGTCACGGAATTCACGTGTACACGTGAAATACATGTTTATCCAAAATATATATCCATTTTTACAATGGTAAAATTAGTAATTTTATGTTATACACTTGAAGTTTTAATAAAATATTAATAGTACAGTATTAAGTTAAGGATATACGTTTTTATTTTGGATTTTACACGTGACTCGTGACACGTGAATTCCGTGAATTCACGTGTATTAAGAGCTCTAGTGGAAATCCTCGAACAGCCTTTCGTCGTTCAATCGTAACTGCAACGGACCCGGGGCCGGATTGGCCCGGCGAGTTACAGAGCAAAACTTGGTGGGCCGCGACAGTTGGGTATTCGTTTTGCTGCGTCGCATAATTTATGTGTGTATTTATGTGTTGATGTATTATTTTATGCAGGTTCTCATAACACGAGAGTGTATTTGGTGAAATCGAACACACGTGTATACCAACATTATAAACCTAAACTGGCTGAAATCATTAAATTCTAACAACATTTAAAATATGTTATTAACCTATGTAATATATCATATTAAATATAACGTGTTGCTTTTCGTTGTATTTGTACTAAACATCAATTAGAAAAGATTAGTGCACCTATTGAAAATGCGATTAAAAAAAAAAATTTAGCTAAGAGCCGTCAGTTTGTAAGTGCGCCGGTAACGTAGAGACAACTCGGTGGGATAAATATGTCTAATCCGGCCCACGACAGACTCGTACCGAGAAGCAAAGTCCGCCGTGATTGAAGGTCTGCGATTTTTAAGGGGTTTGAAACACGACGAGGCTACGAAAATACAGACGGGTGTGCACGTGCGTCGTCGTACTCGTATCGGATCGACGACGGTAGACATCGTGAAGACGGCCCATCTGGACAATACTGTTACCGGTAGGTACGGTACAACTGTGAAAAACACCAAAAGCCATTATTCCCTTGCAACGTTTCCGGTCAATCGGTACCAGGTCTGGGGATCGACTTGAATTCGTCCATTTGATTATTTTAGCGCGGAACATTTAGTGTATACGGTCTGATTAAATGTTTCGTGCTTGCAATGAACATGCGGTAATACGAATGAGAAACCACTCGAGTCGCGACAAATTCAAGATGTCCACGAAATATCAACTTAAACAGTGAATATAAATTCGTAACGGTATTCAAAACTAATAGCAGGCGACGCGGAAATGCGTTTACTACATGTCGATCTAAACGAAGAGCATCACAACAACTCTAATTTGTTTGACGGGGTAAGCTTACCGCGAGCACGTTATTATTCGATTTCCACATGGACCCGAAAATGTTTATTTTCATATCGAACAACATGTTACTCGTCAATATGATCAGGCACTTTTGCTGTTATAAGAGCGAGTTCAAATATATTTTCAAGTCGGTTTTCGCTAACGACGGATCGATCGTTCGTCTCGAACAACCGGCGTCCGAACGAATTCCGCATCGAAATGGCAAGGAAATTCTCTCTGACGTCATGTTCGTTGTTTAAATTCTCACTCGCGGGTAACGTTTGCGTCCCAAAGTAATTGACGGAACGAGTGGTGCGTTGTCGGTCGGCGCTACACATGTTATACAAAGCAATAACATGCAATATTTACTATCGTAAGTCCGAATAAATACACATCGGTTATGTCTAATAAAATGTGTAACGTGTGCGTTTGTTCTCGGCGTACATTTCTGAAAACAATCCATTTATTAGCTTAGGCTCCGAGCCTCAGGGAGTACTATTCAAGTTTGTACCATTAGTTATAACACTACCCATGTAGCGAAACAAATACATATTTCACAAAACACACGCACAGCCACAAACAGGCGCATACGCGTGTATATATTACAGGAGTGAACCGACATAACATTATGGCATTTTATTTACCAATAACCAATCTATACGCGTATATAAATTACGCGAATACGGCAACAAAGTTTATAGTCCAGTCAATATTGACGGGCACGAAACCACGAGGCCCGAGAGATGAAAAACCACAAGAGGGAGCTCGAACGTGGATTGTATGAGCAAGAGGACCACGAGTCGTTTTATACACAATTCTATTGTTTATTTTCAATCGTTGTGACAATTATTGTCTTCGCTGTGGAAAAAGCGAACACCCGATTTGGAATGTTTCGTGTATTTACGATTCCGAGGTGTAATCATTTCACTCACGACATTTCGCATGTGTGTCAACATACGGATACAATGTTTCGTAAACAGGGGTCGAACGGCATTTGACGACGAAATTTGAGGGATATCTATGGGATGTTCGAGAAAAGTCCGTCGTTATCTGCTGACACAGAACCTTGTTATCGAACGTTGTGTTGTTCTAGCCGTGATTGATTTAAATGTCACGGATTTCCGGTTATCGTGCATAATTTATATAAAAGAATGTAAATTCACTATTAGAAATTTACAAAAATACTTGTTTAAACGTTTTGGACATTTCTAGAAATGGACGAGAGCGCCATGTGATTTATTATGCGGCCTAAGCGTATCAGATGGGACGTGACTCGGCAAGGACATACGATATTTCAAGTTTATCGTTTATTCAAATCTTTATGGTAGCTTCAGAAAGAATTGTGTGAAAACGGTGAAATACTGAACACAGTTTACCCGGAAAATGACGATAATCACGTATATTTTTCGTATTTATGCATGTTTGTTGTTTGTTTTGAAAAATATAGAACGTATAACTTAAATGGAATAAAATAAGTGTAAATGAAAAATATCAGCGACTTTGGTTTTCGTGTATAAATCATTCCGAATCGCGAGCTATGAACACAAATTGCTGTTAAAAGGCAAATAAGGGAGTGATAAAGTGCGTATGCGCTACGATTTATCATTTTCATGAACAAACAATTACGATTATTATTGACTGTATCAAAGGACAAATATTAATGGTTCCGCAAAAAAGAAAATATTGTTTTAACCCTCGTGTACTTAATAGAAATTCTAAAATATACCCGAACGATGTCGATTTTAAATTTTCCGGACTTGACTTTGACGTCATTCGACTCGAATCATTCGCACACATTCATTTGTCAGTGAGAACAACTCAATTTGCATATCAATATGCAAAACATCAGATGCCTTAGGCATTACGCGCTTACATATTTTGTGCAACAGGTGTTTGTTGAGAACAGGCGAGACACTACCACATCTTTATCCGGTCCCGAGAGTACGAATTCGTTATGTATTACGTGTCTGTCAGCGCGAAAAAAAACGTTTTTAAACGTGAAAAAAAAACTGTTATTCTAATTTCATTAAAAAATACACGTCGTAATGTAAATTTTATCGCACACGCAATATTTTATACATGGGACTGAATATTTTTAACCAACGAACATCATCCATACCCACGTGCACTGGAATAATAATACATTCTACGAGTTATAAATATCGATTTGTCGATAATATTTTACTCGCTGTTTTTCGTACATCAAAAACGCAGAGCCGTTCTGTACATAAAATACCGATAAACCGACCTTCGGACAAAAACATAATCCGATACAGTCCCAAGATAATCATCGTTCACCATATTCTGCTCGTACTTCGTGCACGCCGATACATTCGGCCTGCACCCCTTTTGCGTAGGAACCCCGCATTTTTTCGCAATTACCAACTGTGCCCCGACGAGTGGTACCGCGTGAGTTTATCATAAACAATTTTAGCACAACGTTGTAATTATTACTATCACCGATAATTACAGTCGTCGAAACGCATTCGTTAATCGTACAATGAACTTTGATTTTCAACTAGGAATCACGACGGTTTACGTTACAATAGCTCGTGTAACGCGAACATTGTTGTCTCAGCTCCAACGCGAACGCACATGCTTTCAGGAAGCACATCGCACTTGTTCGGGATTCCAAGGCGACCCCGCGACAACAATGACGGGCGTATATTGTTATGTGCGCAGAACGTACGTAACACACGCGCACGAACAGAAGACGTCAGACGTAGCGATGAGAATTATTCCAGTTGCACCGAAAGTTGAGATTAGGTTTGAGCAAACACATTAGTCAAAAAATGTCGTACGAGAAAAACTAAATTTCGAAGTTCGACGTAAACCCATCGCCACGAGAATTCGATTATCCGCAAACTTTTCTTCCCCTTCCCCCCTCCGGAATAGTTTTTCTATTGTTTGGTGTGCGCGCGTGTTGTTACCATGAATATTAGTTCGAAAAACGACACACCATACCGTGATTTATACCGTGTTCGACCAGTCTACGACCTCGTAGGTGAATGTATATGAAAACACATTTTCATACATACGTAATACGGTTATTTGATCACGTCTCGTTAGCTGTACGATTTTTACCATCGTTTGCGGTATAAACGGTTTTCTTTTTCTCCTTCTGGACTTCAGATCGTGTTCGAACGTCGCGGGCTGGTGTGCTTCCAACGACGAGATTACGTTAACCACCGCGTACGCTATCTTTACACGGAATTATAGAAGAGAATTAATCATTTCACGACCGCCGTGTTCATTTCCTATGTTTCCGTTCTCGATCGACCGGATGTTTTATCAAATCATTTTTATATTGCTAGGATGTACTTGATCGAGTGCACCGTGCTCGGAAGAAAACAATTATTGTTCTGTGCACCGTCGCTGTGTCTAGACGGGCGTATCCGAATCGGGACCCATACAATATATACTATAAAGATGAACAGCCATTGGGTCCGATTACGCTAGTAAAATCGATAACATACTAGTTCGGTCCGACCACTCCGACAGTTAAAAACGTGTAACTTACGATTACTGATACACTTGATAATGTTAAAAAAATAACATATTTGTGTTTGTAAAATCTTTAGAATTTTACCGGTTGTTATCAATATATTAAAATATAAAATATACATATAAGGCCCCAAAAATCATTCAAATTTATTATAAATATAAACATCGTTCACGTTCTATTTGCCATAAGAAAAAAAAACGTTCTGTTTGAAAAAAGCAAATGACGTTCACGAATGAAGTTCTTTCCAAACATTGGTTTATATTATGTCTTAGCACTTGCGATTTTAATACAATGAAATCGTTTTGTGACGTGATGTGTCTTAGATTTGAGTTACAATTGTATTACGAGCATTTATGATTTTCAATGTCTGTTAAATATAATACCCCGACCTTGTTCCTACCGTATTCCATTAGCAACAATATCCGTCATTGCATTCAAATCGATATAGATAATAGTACAAAAGACCAGTCTTGCTAAGAA
Source organism: Sipha flava (assembly GCF_003268045.1). NCBI lineage: Eukaryota > Metazoa > Arthropoda > Insecta > Hemiptera > Aphididae > Sipha > Sipha flava. The sequence continues at coordinate 81,897 of NW_020273567.1, read as the reverse complement.
TACAGAATACTTTTCAAATGTGTTAAGAATACGTATTCAAATACTAAGTATCATTTGTATATTAAGTATTATTAAATACAAACGTAAATACTCTTTAAAAGTATTCAAAACACTTAGGAAAATGATTTTCCTTTCAGTTTGATAAATTTATTTTAAAATTATATTATTCGAAAATAGATAGGTATTTAAACTTGAATATGAATGTTTGAATTAAAATACAACACATACGTACTTTAAGATTAAGCTTTTATCGAAATCCCAAATTGTATTATAATTATACATTTTTATAATTTATCATAGGCTTCTTACAAAAAAAAAAATTGAGTGTGCGTTTGTGAGTCATATCGATTATACGTAGTTTAAATGTGATTTATTTATTTATAATTTACTATTATGAGTTTGTCAACTATAAGTAATTTTTATCGACACACAATTCAAAATGAAGAGATGTGAGTAATTTTTTTAAAAATGCACGGTTTATGACCGTGTAACTGACCAAATATGTACCAAAATTAAACACCAAATTATTTTTTGGTGGAGAGTTGAAAAAAGTTCTGTAAAATAGTCGAAAACGTGATTCAAAAGGTAATATTTTAATATTTTGAAAACAATGTATAATTGATGTACAAAAAAAGGGTGCCAAACATTTCACTCTATACGTAAAAACAATAACTTTTTTACGTATAAGGATGAAAAAGGGAAGTGTAACAGTGGTTTAAATATGTGCGATATCGTAGAACTTGTTTGGTATTGGGTATTTCAAATAATGATAACACAAGCCGAGGTATGTACGAAAATATTAAAATCAACTTTAGTCGTCTGGTATAGTTTATATTGATACGTAGCAGTATCTGAATTTCAAAACCGTAAGAAAATGGGAGATCCTGGCCTAGTTATGCGACTGAATGAATCCTTGTTCCAAGGTAAAAGGAAATATAATCGAGGAAGATTACGTGTTGGAAATCACAAACTTGAGGAAAAGTCTGATGAAGAGAGTTCAGATGAAAACGATGTAATAAGTTGGTAATCTAAATTACGGAGAATGAATTCAGGGGCCATGGATTTTTGGTTTATATTGTAAGTATAATGGCATTTTAGAGAATCGTTTTTTTTTTAAGTTAAAAAATGTGATCGAAATACCTGACCATAAATTATATTAAATGAAACTGAACAAGGTACTACTATATATTCCGATAAATGACGTGCATATTCTACTTTAAATTAATAATGGGTTTATCAATATAACGGTTAATCAAAAATTTCATAAACCCAACAATTTGTGCTGATACATAAACTATAAAAACCCTTTAGAGATAAGTCAAAAAGAAATACAATATTAAAACACGTGGATCAATCAACATATTACTATTCCAACTTCAAGAAGAGTGGTGGCCAACATCATTCCTTGAAGCAGTCAGAAATTCGTATGCATGACTACACAGTACAGCATGAAAAAAAGTGACAAAGTAGAAATACTGCATTATAAAAATAAAACAATTTACATTTGTAGATAGTGGATACGTGTTGATATCATACTTAACCAGCATAAAATGAAATCAAACCTAGATATATTGGACACGTACTGAATTTTAGAAGAAAAAAAGTTATAAAAATATTATCTATAATTTAATTAATTTGTTTTAACTAATAATGTTATAGTTATTTCAAAGTTTACCACGAGACTTGTGAATAAAATATAAATATATATATACTATATCATGAATTTTGAAGCATGCTATTTATCAATATTTTACATTTTAAATTGTATTTTTCTCAAAAACCCCCGAAACTATTTCTTGCGTTCACCCCAGCTTGTATCGGTTAGGTGTGTCATGTATGATGCACGAAATGTTTGTAATGTATTTTCAAATACAGTGATGATAAATAACCTTGCACCTTGCGTGGCTCACATGACGCATAGATTTGATAATATTATTTATTACACCGAGTTATTTCTTATATTCGTAGATATTGCACGTTTTCACAACGGCCATCGAATTTATTTGATTTTTAGTAATCACACTTCGGAAACAAACTATTTTAATGCCGAGTTCGTTTCAGAAGACATCTGAAACAAGGGTCGTAATGGGTTGTATTTTTTCATAAGAATGTTAATTTTAAAAACTTAAATAATTATTAAGTTTGACGTAAGAAACCATTAATTTTATTATATTATAGTTATTTTATCCAAAAAATGCTACAACAATCCTTGGTAGTTTAACTAATTATTAGTTATGATCATAATCTACTCATTAATCCAGTGTTTTTTTACGTTTGTATTGCGGTGACACACTATTAAAATATTTCATACTTAACGGCACACCGTAAAAAATAATTAAGAAAAGGTCAAATGCCTTATAAAATATAATACATTTGCTTATTAATATTTTATCTTGATTATAAATAATTAAATCATTAAATCCATGAGTTGTAAATAACAAAACTTTATATGCTTCGTTCAAATGTCATTTTACACGTTGTGTAATTTTTTAGACCTCGTGATATATCAGTGTGTCGTGGCAAAGCCGTAGAGAAACACTTATTTATACATAGTTGTTATCAAACCTAAAATGTCTTACCCAGGTCATGCATTTGAAATCAATTGATTTCTTCGTTTTAATTGAATTTAAACATTTAAATTTAGAATAAACACGTAAAAATAGAATGTAATTGTACAATTAACTGATTTCCAAGCAGCTAAACTATAAATATTTTAAAAATAATATTAATCACTCCCGTAATTAATTATCAAGTAAAAAATGTATCAATTATACATCTAGGAAAAAAATATTATTCACATTACTAGTATATTTAGTTAACAGTGTAGTAATATATTTACATAAATTATTACTAATCCTCTCTGATTACCGATAAAATGCGAACACATAATATTTTTTACACTGTTTTATTAATTTTTAAATTACATTTCAAATGATGCAAACAAATAAAACAATTTAAATACCCATAAAAGGTTTGAAAAAAAAAAACGCTTAACAAATATTTCAAACATTTATCATACAAAAAACGAATAAATTATTTTCAAAATCCAATTATGGATACTTTCCTTTTTTATGTAAAAAATATAAAATATTATACTCTTGATATAATTATACAAAAATTAATTTATAAATAATTTATTAAAATAAAGAGTTTATTATTGGAAATAACAATTACGAAAACAAAATATATAAAAAAAAAACTGTATAGATAAGTTTAAATAAAGTGTAAAATGTATTTATGACCAGTTTTAATTAAAAAAAAAAAAAAACTTAAGTTTTTAAAAGAATTTATTATAATATTCAATTATATTTAATAAATTATTTACATAATAGTTTTAATAATTGCATACTATAAACATATTGAAAAAAAAAATTATAAAGTCGTTCGATTACGATACATTTATAATGCATCCTTTTTACTTTATTTTGCAATCGAGTGTTACATTGAATTTGTTTCACGTGAAAGTTCAGTTATTATGTACACTACCCGTATTTTAAATATTCGGCATAAATATAATTATTTTATAGCTATAATAGAATTTAAGGTAGGTAATAATTACTACGTTGCTATCATACATGACTTTTATCTTCTCAAGTATCTAACCAGATTCAGAAAATTATTCAATACAGCAATGAAACATAATGAAAAACGTCAATGTCCGACTTAACTGTTAACAGCGTAATATTTTTGAGTCAAAATTTGAGAATGTGAATCGTTCATAGGTGTCCGCACAGACCTGTATTTTAATGAGTATCTACAATACCTTTGGGCCTTATAATAAGCATACGTGTAGGTTTAGTTTATAAATTATAATATACTAGGCATGGATCCAAGGGGGGTGAGCGAAGGGGTGTCCCTTTAGTCCATCAAAAATTTTTTTTTTCATACATGGCAGAAAAAACAATTCAATTATTTTTCATTGATAATTTAAGAATTCTAAGCTTTTCGTCCATCAATAGATTAATATGAACAATTTAAATCCTACAAAATTAGTTATAAATTCTTGTATAAATAAACCACACACCGATAATTGTGTAGTATTTTGTATAAAACGATAATATTATAAAATGAGTACTATAGTACAAATTATTAAAACATTATCTTCCTTACTGCAGGAAATCGTTGACCGTCACGTGTCTCACATAACTCAGTCATTTCAGTGATGTAAAACAATAGTTCTTTATCAGTAAATTTTGAGTTTAAAGACATAAATATTGCTCATGAGATATTAAATCGTTTAGATCAAAATTACTATCCAATATACACCATTTAAATTCATTTAAATGATTTCTGGTTCTTAAAATTTTAGTTACATTGACTATTCTATCGTAATACCAGAAAGAAGTTTTTCCTCTTTAAGGCTGCTTGAAACTTGGTTAAAGACAAGAATGGGAGAAGTATGATTGGCAAGGTTGGTTCTCATGCTATATTTATAAGGATATAAATATTAACATTTAAAATAACGTAAGAATTATTATTAATTGTTTAGGTACCTAAATTACTGCGTGTCCATAAATAATGATTTAATAACAATTATAAGATATATTCAAAATTCAATGTCCAACACCTATAATAATTATAATATAGTTTTATAATTAAATAACTAGGTACTATAATGTATATATACTATAATATATATATTATGCATAAAATATAATTTTCATATTTAGCTTAAAATTATAATTTATTTTCCAAAGTAAGTCAACTTATCATCTATTACCCTATAGTATTATAAAAAATATTATAAAGAATATAATATTTTCATATAGATAAGATCTTTTTTTACCAAAAAACGTTATAACATAAACAGAAATTAACATCTTGAAATTTATTCTGATATGCTGCTGAATGATATAATAATTAAATTATCACGTTTTTTGAATAAGTATTTACTTGCAGATTATAACTATTTATTTATAATGCATTTTTTATACAATTAAAAATGACGTTTCCATACTTTCAATACATATTTTTAGAAAATGAAAAACAAATTTAACTTGAAATAGTGTACCTATGGAAACTCTATAATATTGAATCATGGTACAAGAGCTTTAATTTTAAAGTGCTAACATTTGCTTTTCTCGTCCACTTGATTAAGTCAGAACAAGAAAACAGATTACTTAGGAACGGTCCACAGCCCCGTCATTTATTAACCTCGTCTATTTGTACTATTTGTATAATGGATGCAGTCTCTTTGATTAAAAAGTTTCGGGTGTCAAGCAAACGCTACAGATAACAAAAAAAGCGTGCGTAGTAAAACACTGCTGTGAGAACATAATAGCATTATAATTAAAACTATATAACTTGAATGAACTTTGGGGTTTGACTTAAGAGAATTCTCTTCGGGGTTTTTTTTTAAAAAAAAAAAAAGCTTACATTGATATTATTTGTACCGTGCACTTGATTTTCTTTAATTTTGTTTTACCACAAAGGCAAGCAGAGTATAAATGAAATTAATTAAATAAGCAGTGTGAATTCGTGAACGTTACTAGTTGATCATATTATCGCGTTCAGATAATCGTTTGAAACGATGTTTGACGCAGCGACAAAGATTAGTTTATGAAAAACAGCCATATTCTTTTATCGAGTTTCGTAATTTAATATTCTTGCTGGTATTGCACGTTATCACTTGAATCCAACCAATGTTAAACATATTATCTATGAAAGTAATAGATCGACGGAATGTGTAAGCCCAACAAGAAGAATAAGAAGCAAAAAAAGGGTAAAATGTTTGCATGATATTACGTATAATAATGTTTTATGCTTCTATATTATTAAAAAAAAAAAAAAAAAAAAAAGAAGTGATCCAATAAAAATAAAAACATAAACATATTGATATAACGTATAACATATTGTTAAAATGTAGGTACACGAATCTCTCATTTTACTGAGAGTCTATTTACGTAGATTGAGAAGATCAAAGATTCTGGCCTGGTACTATTCCAACTGAGTAATATATCCTAAAATTGTTCATCATAAAGAAAAAATGAAAGTTCTGAGAAACGTTTAATTATAAGCCATAAAATGTACGTCATTTTATATACTTTATTTATTAAATAAGTCATAAAATATATATATTCACTTAAAATTAGTAAAATAACGTTCAACTATTGTGGTTTTACACTGCTAGCTAATAAAAAAAAATAAAAATAAAAAAAACTTTCAACTTTAATGTATAATATTACTTAACTATTCACCGTTTTATTATTTTTACTATCAATACATTTTTATATCATCAACTGTATACTATTATAAATGTTAATTAATCTATTAATTTCACGAATACAATTTTTACGTAGGTATTTCTTGCTTTTGGTTTACCAATAATGGTTACATAATAAGGTAAAAGTGCTTCTGAACGGCTATATATTTTGTTTGATAGTAATTCATAAATTATAACACATAAGATTTAATTAAGTAGAATAGACATGTTTGTTTTTTTTTTGTGTTTACCTCAGTTTTAAAAGCAGTGAACATGTATCGGTTTTAATCATTGATAACCATTGACATGGACACAGATATTCCAATAATCGGTATATCGATTGAAAAAAAAAAACTTATTTATCTTGGAAAATCGCTATAACTTAATAGTGACGAATCATAATTGCATGCACAATAACATCATGTATGTCTGCTTGCATTTTCGGATGAGCAACACATCCGTGCAAGTTAATTAATACAGATTACGAATACGTTGTGGTGAATATTACCTAGGTCATGATATCAAAATCGAACTACTCATCAGTCTCGATTATATTTTGCCAGCTGTTTTATTCGTACCCGTTAAAAACGTATGGTATTTGCATTTTTAAAATCGATAAAAATCACTGGACAGATGTGTAACATTTGAGGTACCAAACAGAACAAAGATTACTAACCATTATGATGCGATCGTAATTACAAGTGAATAAAGTAATTTACTGTTATATTTTATCACGGACTGTGAGTGAACTATGAGTACGTACATCTAGTGGACCGTGAAAATATACCGAGCCAATGATAATCTCTATTTGCGCATCTATACTGTTATCGATTTCTTGACTATAAAATGTGTTCACTTCATGTGTATTCTGATTTACATTTGAAAGAAAATATTTCATTGCATTTTCGTACGTGCTATATATTCAATATGATATAACTATTTACTTATTAGATATTTCAACAAAAACGACAATATTTCTACCAAAGCACGATTTTATGTCCTACAAGCGAATAAAAAACTCGTATACATTTTCAAAACAATTGTAGACAACATTTTATAAAAAAAATGCATTTCAATTTCCGATACTTTGATTTAGAATGAAGAATTGGTTTTTGATTTCATAACGGTTTTATTTTTTTTTGGAGGCAAACATTTTTCATTGCCTGAAAATATCTAAGCAGCTTTATTTTATTTGTTTAAAATACCACACCTTCGATTATCTCCACGGTAAATGACGATAGTTGTTTTTGTCAATTTTAATTTTAGTCATTTTGATTTTAACGCTACCGAATTATGTTATTTATTGCGTGATTTGAGTTATTTCTACATAAATAATAGATGATTTAATCACTCGAATACTTGTAGCAGAAAGCGTTTGATTAGCGAGGGAACACACAAATATTTAGTTTAGTGTTTTATTTATACTTTTAATGCACTCTGTAATGTATATATAGAATTAAAGTACCAAACTGATATTTGATGTCTGATAGGAAATCTATTTATAGCTAAGTGTTTTTTATTATACACTAATGAAAGTTCCTCTTCTGCATCAAAATACACAAAAACAAAATCAAATATGGGAAATAAGCAATAACTATTTTTTTATTAAATATTCGTATTACTACGGAACGCATTAGTTGCGGGTTGCTCAGCTATATTTTGAACATTTACATAAAAATTTTGCAAAGTCCTAGAATTCCTTAGCCATAGTCATTATTCAAAAAGGATTAGAGTTAATACGATTAGTATGCGCCATCGTAGATACCAACAGACAACAATAGGTTCACCGCTTCACCGCTAGTATACAGTGCGATAGGAATGACACAGTTGAGGATAAGTACCCGTGATGTCAGTAGGGGTCTTGATCATGTATTTTCTCCTTCATTTTGCAGATAATATTTTTGATCGAAACCAGAATAAAGAGATGTTATCTTTTCCGGATAATGGTGTTCTATGACTGTTTAAAACGTGTGACAGAGGGAAATTAACATAATATCCATTGTTGTTTGAAAGAAGCTGGATTATGAAAATGTATATATACGCCGTTTCGCATGCGACATAATGACGTAACACGTCCTAAATTATGTCGAGAAAATTATTATAGTTCACCGCAGTGCACATTACGTATAAGTAGACATTTTGTTGCAAAAAAGTTGGTCTTTTGGTCGAGCGCGAAGGGTTTTGTGACTAGAAAGCTTACCACATCGCCGTAATGCACTGCTGAACCCAATCAGCTTGATTCTGCTGTTCGATGGCTCGGGAAACTTTTGGCTAAACGTACATCGTGCGTATTGAAGTTTGTGCAATTTCATTGTTTTGATCTCGGTGAATGGAGAAATACATACTGGGGAGTCACAGTTAATGTCCCCGTCAAATGTATAATATGTATATGTCCTACAAACTAAAATCGCTTGCATCACAGGAGTACGTCACGTTCGAGTCTAAAACATTGCATTCTACCCGTGATCATCAATCTTGTCATGGTACCGTACAACTGTATCACAGAAATATGCTCTTGCGTGAATAGGACATTCAAGTCGTACCGGCGCTTTAGTCCCTGCTGTTTACGGCATCAAAATCGCTGATGAAAAAGCATAATTTTAATGACCTTAAGGCTGGTTGAAAACCGGAAACCTTTCGGTTTCGCTAAAAATCTGCCTCTATTTATCAGGCTGTAGTAACAATTTAATCGATTCGAAGATTTATGGTACACAGTATATGACGACGACCGTGCGCAGTTAACGTAAACAGAGTTACAAAGAGTTTCAACAAGAGTTACACATTACAGATGCGTAACTGTTCAAGAGTATTCGATAGTTTTTTGGATATTAGAAAATTGGATATTTTAAAAAGGCAAAATGTTATTCTCATTACGAGTAGTGCGATATTTTCGTGAATTACGGATACATTGTTGCAATCAGAAACATAATACTTATGATACTGTAATAAATAGTACAATCAACTTCAAAATTAATGAAAACATGTGATTCACGAACTGTGAAAGTAATTGAAACCAATTAGTATTTTGAATATAGATATGTAAAAACCAGGTTCATAATCGTTATCACCCAGCCACGAACGAAAACGTACACTGCGAAGCTGCTAGGAACGATCATACTTATTTAGTAATTATGACATCCATATCGCAAAATATTTCAAATTTTATTCAACAATCAGTTGACTCATTTCCCCCCCCCCCCTACTTTTATTTATAAAACTTTCTAGATGTTTAATTATATTTTCACTACACTATTTGCTAGTATTATCGTGTATATTTAAATATATGCATGTGATTAACTGCGATGGCTTATTGTTGAACTATAATAAAAATATATAAAAAATATAATTTAAAGAAATTTAAAGTACTCACTTTTCAATAACGATGTTTTGTTCAAACAAAACGTCAAATAAATTTTTTACCGACAACTTTTTTAACTAAGCACTGCACGAAATATTGCCAACGTGGATAGCGATGTACTCAACATTAGCTTAACACGTGTTATTTATTGTTGTAAAACCTATTCGAATTACAATGTGTAAACATTGAATGACTTACCGTACGATAAATCGCCACGAAACAATTCACGAATATCAATTTGAGATGTGGTTTTCTGACAGATAAGATAATGCAATTGAACGTTTTAGGCAAACGTCTGTGTCTTATGATATTCTTCCCAACTGCAAGCTTTCGCAAGTAGTACTACATAATGCTATTCTTTTTAAAGCCAAATTAAAAATGCACTCATTGTTTCGTATAAATATATTTGAAATTTAAAATAAATTGTCACGCTAAATAAAAATTATCGTCAAAACAAATGTACGCTATACAAAAATCTTGCATTTTAGTAAATTTACATTGCATTATGGACTACGCGCTTGTACGAAAATGAATTAAAATGGCTCTTATGTTTTTATTTTTATTTTTTATTTTTTTCCATTAAAATTTTATCGATTGAACATTAAGATAATTCTATCACGGGGATTATCGTATCATTTTACGGTATTTTTTCTACAGACCACAATTAATTAGTAATGACGTGGCCAAGGAAATTTGTCCAACAGTAGAATAAACATGCAAAATTCAATACAAAATACATTTATTTTCACATTATGATACGCGTGCATTTGTGTGCAGTTATGTTGAACGTTTTAAAGGTTAATTGTATTAATAACTTACCGACAACGAGTACAAAATTAATAATGTAATGCATTTTTACAAAATAATCTACTCGTTTATGATACACTATTGTACCGTTCACTGCGCTCGCCAAGGGTCGGGGACAAGAAGGGCACACACGGGTTAGGACTATCCAATGCGACGAAGACCGTGTAACAGACACCAACTATTGGCTCAAGGCTTATTTTGGGCGATTTCGTTTTAACTCAAATGCTTTCTCTAAATTGACATCGTTAACGTGCAGATAGAAAAATCGACTACGTGTAATGTTGTGCTTTTTTTTTTTATAGTTGCTAATACTCAAAATCGAATCTTACAACTGACAAGTGGGACGAACAAACGCAATAAGTGTGTATTTGCAATGCCGTTCGTCAAGGTCGACGATAACAAAACGAAAAGGACGGACGATACATATAATGTGTGTGTATTCAAGAGCCGGTGTATCGGTAAGATTACTGATGGACTGATTAGTCGTAAATCAACACGGTGCCACGAATAAAAACCAAGTGTCTCGCGTTGAGGATACTTAGACTGCAAATATCTGCGATCACCGTTGGTCCGGTGAAGAAAGGGGTCAGTTTTTCGGATCACCTGCGAACAGTAAATAAAATACGCGCCTCGTACTCGTATGCTTTTCAGGCTTATTCGGTGGGGTTAGTTCGCGTAAAAGTACGTTCGAATCGCCGGATCAAGAAACGTTCTCGTGGACAAACGAGAATAGAAGTAACATTTTCATAAGCCGGAACACTTTACGCAACAAATCAGTACTAACCGAAGGCTTTTAATTTGGATCAACCGGGGAATGAAGTGCGCACGCCGTAGTGGCAAAGATACTTTCTGCAGGAGTATAGTTACTAGAGATTTTCATACGCGCTCCAGGATAGAAAAACGGTAATTACGGTCGATTTCGCAAATCATTAGAATGGCATTACAAACGCGGAGCGTTTAAAAAAATATCAACGAAAAAAATCTCAAATTTGATGTTCCGGAGTAATGATTGAAATCGAAACACGAGCTCTTTGTCAGCTTTTCGTTTTCGGTGACGTATCAGAATCGCTCCTACATACTTCACCCGACAAAATAAACTTATTAGATATTTTTTTCTCTCCAAATCCCATCACTAACATTTTGTTGTAGTGAATTATTAGCGTGTTCTTAGATTATTATTATTTTAATTATATTTTTACTTGCACATTACTTATACAATTTCTAATCTTGTAGCATTGTTTACACTAACAGCGTCTCCCATCTTTTTTTTAGCATTACGCACTTCCAAATTAATTTTTTTTACGATTTTTAAACATATTGTGTCTGAAAAAATAATAATACTGAACAAACTTCAATCCCTTTTTTTGAAAATATGAGCTTGATCTTAATCAAACCCTGCAGCATCTTACTCGAGCAACTTTGTGCAAAACTATTTTATTTAAATAAATTTTGAACATATATACAATGATTTTAAATGCGATGTTTCAAGATTTTGCTTAACTATTCAATAAAATCACTTGTAAAAGTATATTAGATTATTATTTTTTAACTGCTTTCCTTTATATCCTATTATCTTCAAGTGTAAGTATTCTGTAATATGTAACCTACGTTTACGTTTGATTTTAGTTTAAAACATATATATGGTTTATCAGAATCGTAAAATCCATTTATATTAATAATAAATCAACAATTTTACTCTCCATTCATAACTGAAACTCAAATTAATTTTAATTTTTAATTAAATATATGATATAAAATTAGCGTTTTATATTATATTTGATAATTTGACGTATTACGAGGTTAGGTTCGTATTAATAATTGCATAGATTTAGCAAAAGGTTTATAATATCGTTATTTCTTTGTTCAGAATTAAATTAAAATAAAGTGCATAATATATAATAATTTAATCGTTATTAACCTTTTACTATTTAAATCTCACAAACACAATATTTTTTCACCAATAATTAACAAAAGTGAAACGTTTTTAAATGTTTTTGTCTTTAGTTCAATATAATTGGAAATTCGTAATTCATATTAGTATAATTAGTATTATACCATTATGAAAGCAAATTTTATTTATTCTGGTCAAACTTTTCAATCGACGGATTATAGATATTTTACATAATCTAATTGATTTTATCAGACATTTTAAATTGGCTTAAACTGCCCAAAAATAATAAGCATATCAAAATTATTATTAGACTATCTGTTGGTTGAATTTCTTGAACGTGATACGTAACTATCTGTAAAAGAATTTCTGAGTACGAGTGACATCTTTTTTCCTATATTTTAATATTATAATAAGTTCAAGTATTAAGTCACAAATACTGAAAATCGAATGAACTTATTGCGATACTAGGAAATCGTTTTTAAGTATTATATCAAAAAAAGTATTGAATTAAGTTAAAACAACAAAATAGTTCGATAATAGTGATGTATTATAGTAAAATACGTTTATTCGTATTGCTTATAAAATAATATTGCTTATAAGTATGTCATTATACTTTTGTAGACAGTTTTGAGTCAAATTTTAAAGGCTATAGAATTTATTTATCAAATTGAGTGTACGCTTAGCAATGCATAAATTAAAACAAAATATTATAAAAAGCTATAAATCACTTCCAATGAATTATTATAGTCGCCTTGCAAAATATATATTTAAGCTATCATGCGCCCTATGAGTGATTTTGCTATGGATTTCAAATATGACTTGATAACTGCGCAGGAAGTTTTAATTATGATATTACTATACAACGTGAAATATGTTATTAAAAATCATTTATTTTTTTTTTCCATGCGGAGGCGTGAAAAATTGTGTCCAGATACACCTACGTTTTTGACAATTTAACATAAGATAAGTTGTTATAAACAAAATTTGTTAATTATTTAATAATTGTTGTTATTCTTAAAAATCATCCACAGTTACGTAATATGTCGTATTTTAACTTTAAGAATTCTTACGGGGGAAAATATTAACTTATGGAATTGTTTTGAACATTGACTCTAAGTGAAATATGACTTAGAATAATATATAGTAAATATATGACATTTTTAAACTATAAAATATAAACTACTTACTATAGTAAAATAAAGTATAAATATTTCTAAATAAACTACTAACGAAAATTAATATTATTTCCAAGTTGCAATTATTTTATTCTCATAAAAATTATAACTAAGAAAATAAAAAACAACTTTTTAAAGTATTTTATATTTGCAAGACTCTATTGAATAACTATCTTTGTATGCCTTTAGGTGTAGATTATAAGTTTACTAATTCAAAAAATTTAAAAAAAAAAATATTCAGCATTTGTGGAGAAGACATTTTTACATTAGATTAATTCATACAATTTGTCTCCTTCATCATTAAATAATTAATTTTACATATTTTTTCGTAATTCTTTGAAATATTTAGACATATTAAAAATATAAATAACGATAGTAAAATATTCACATTTAAATAGTAAGTTCCTATATACATTTATTATTCCAAATTGAAACAATAAATTACAATTATATATTCAATGTTGACTAATGAAGTATCTAATATAATTTATTCCTATATGATTTTAGTTAATTCGTTAAAATGAAATTTATATGATTTTTTTTATTATTTGATATTTTCAAAGTATAGGTAACATTTAGCAATTGATTACATACTATAACTATAGCTAGCATTATTTATTTTACTATTTACAAGATATATTAAACAATTTAACTTGACCTTTTAATTTAAATTAATATAATTTATATTTAGAATATGCTATTCCATTTTAATATTTTTAACTCATTTTTTGTATTTGTATAAACTTAATTTTCAGCGAAAATAATTTAATTTATGCATTTCAATTAATATCATAAAAAATAAATAAAAAAAATAATTAATGAAATGGAATGATTTGTTATTATATTTTCCAAGTCAATGCGTTAAAATCTGTACCACAAATTAAGACAATACTTAAACTTAGACTCAGTATTCTTTCAAGATGCAAAATTAATCTTCACTAGCCTCTTAATAATTATTTTTGAAGTATTTGAAAATTAAATTTTTGTCAGTCAAATAAAACTGTATTTGGGTACATCAACAAATTGTTTTCTAAGAAGCTACCATTGAGCATATGATAACTAGGGCTTAAATTTAAAGTTCCTAAAAACATAAAAAATGCTTACAAAAATTAATTTAAACATAATTATACAATAAATAATTTTATTTTTTTAAAAAATAAAAATTGAATATTAATTAAATAAATAAATATATATATTTTTTTAACGTATTTTTTAAACACATAAGATTTTTTTAGGTACGCTTATAAATGTAATATAATATTATTAGTTAAAATGTATTATAACAAATTACATTTTAATTACACAATACAGTTAGAGGTTCTTTAATATTTTGAAATTTAAATGATTAACGGTCGTTTGCCAACAAGTGTTTATATATTTAAAATTACCTCTCATCATCAATTAGGGTGTAAGAGCGAATTCAGAAAAGGTCATTTTTAAATCTAGATTATCTATTGTTGTATAATTCAAAAGAAAAATGATTTATATTATGTATTACTATATTAACACTTAATTAAGTTAATTTTTTTAGTTATAATACGAAGAATAAGTAAGAAATATCTTAAAAATTAAAAATGCATTAAATACGTCATCAATTCTCGTAAAACATAAAATGACCCTAAAAATATTAGTAGTTACAAAATACTTGAAATCCATTTACAACTTGAAAAACAGTCTATAACTTACCAAAAAAAAAGATATAAATACATTGAAATTTGAGCCCTAATGACGACTAAAATAAATTATAGGTAAGTCGAACCAGAAAAACATGCAATAAAATGTTATTATTTTATTGAATATGGAGCAATTTTTTTTTGTACTTCAGAATTACATATGTATTCATAAAGTTAAGGGTATATTAAAGTGAGTTCATCAAGAAACTTTGTAACTAACAAATATGAGATGAATTCATGTTTACAATAATATTCTTTTGTAGTTTTTAACTATACAGTATAAGATCATATAGAAAGTGTCTAAAAACATAAATTCAAGTACCTCTACACATGATATTTTTTTACGAGAAGTGTCATGCAATTATTTTATTGAGTTTTCAACAAATACTCGATTTTATTTTTATTTTTAATACATTTCACGTCGTTAAAAGAATAAAAACGTGTTCACAATTTTAAACAAATTACTTTTTGGTAAAGTTCTTTGAAAATTTCTCCAAGAACTTTCTCTTCAAATGGTCAAACAGAATATGAAATATTTTATGTTTATAAATTTTAATTTTTTCTACAAATTTTGTAATGTTTGAAGAAACTTTACTAATATACTCAAGACAGTTATTTTTGATAAATTATGGTAGCCGTTTTTTTTCTGTTTATAATAGATATCTGAAAATTTGTATTTGAAGTAAATAAATAAATTTTAAATCACAGTTTTAACGAATAAACGTATAACATAATTCAGAACAAATACCTGCCTATAATATTTTTGGCTACAATCATTTACAAATCTCTATGTAGCATTAAAAAGATAATAGGTAATATACATATTAAATATAATGCGTTTTTATTTTCGTAACAATAAGCTATAAATTATTAAAATGTTTATTTAATTTTAAGTACATATGTTTTAAAAATTAAAATTAATTATAGTTGCAAACGAATGATATTAGTAGTTTGATAATTCATATTAATTATTCATCGTTATAGTCAATACATAATTACGATTGTGTACAAGTGATTTATGCATCCATGTCCGTGGCCATGTGAAAAATAACGTTCGATGATGTTAGGGGTCACGACGTTAAAAATATTGAGGAGCACGTGCTTGTACATTAATTTTTGGTATTTACCTAACCAAATGGTAATGCAAATAATTGGTACTGTTATAATGTAATACCGCTTAAGCCGGTATGTCCGATTACATACAAATTAACATGAACATACCTAAGGCTCATTCGTTTTTAATAAATGTTCACGGTACATAGACGTTTAACGAACGTGGATAGTACGTGTGCGCGTTATTAACGTTGCAATAAGCGCTTATTATTTGTGACGTAAAAACGTATAATCTTCCGAATTATAGAGTACGCGATTGTACACGGGATAGCACGAGTACACAACCCTCAATATGACCTTCTAAAACGGCCGATGTTCGGATACGTGCAATCATACGAAAGAACGTACAAATAAAAATAAATAAATGAATAATTATTTAAAAAAATTATAGTTATTTTTGATAATTTCTAATATTGAAATCATTTTTTATGGTTTTTTTTTTTTTTTTAAATAAATCGAATTCCTCTAACTGTGTGCTGAAAACCACAAATTAAAATTTCAAAGGATCAGCAGAGTCGAATACCGTAGTGAAAAAACAAAAAAAAAAATTAATCGATACACAGTACGATACCTATTGCTCGATTGCGATACACGCACGATCGTAATTCACGTGGGTTTCGATCGCAACGAGTGCGAGAAGCCAATGCGTTTTCTATTTTTGATAATCGAACGCGCACAAAAACGCGTATCGTTCCCGGTGAGGACGAGATACGTGATCGCGAGAACGACTACGTTGCGTTGACGCGTTTGAACTAATTCGGTACTAAATCGATTCGCTATCGGGTATGACGTTTCGAACAGACGTGTGTGTGTGTGTGCACGCGTGTGTTCCGAACCCTGGCCGAACTTTAGACCGCGTGCGGTGCACACCCGGTAGCGTTCGGTTTTAAGGACGAAACGAGCCCGAACGTGTCCTTGTTCGTTGAGAAGCACTTCCCCGTAGAAACGGCTCATGTTTTACAAGAAACTGCTTTCGGTTGACGTTCGGATCGACTTTCCTTTCGCGTCTGTCTTTTTTCTCTTTTTTTCTCTCTCGACTTTCGTGAGTTACGGCAGACCATTAAAAGTTTCGTTCCAGTGCAGTAAACGAAATTATTATTCGTTCCAACAGATTCCTCTAACGAGAATATTTTGTTAAACAAATTATTGTTACAAACTCCGAAGGCACTAACTTGTAAAAAAAAAAAAATACGAAAATAACGAAGACGCGTTTGTATTCCTACTGATATTCGTTTGAATATTATACAGGTGCATAACGACAGAAAAGCAGAACAATACTCGAAAGACCTAAAAATATTGTATTCACCTGAAATCTCACTACGGACCCTGGTCCAGATGCCCCCCCTCCTAAATATACGCAGCTGGAAGTATCAAAAATAAACGTTATCTCATTACCGTCAGCACGGCGTTTACCAACGGGTTCCGCCAATGATTTATTGTGATTTATCGTTGATCGTACGAGGCAATGTGCCGGTGGACGCGTGTCGATCGGTCATTTCGTCCGCGCGAACGAAACGTAAACAGTCTATAATAAGAACGACGATCGCACTAAACGATTATCGCAGATCGACCAGCGCGCGCGTGCCCGCGAACAATTAACAGCGGTCTCACTGCGAATTCCTGATTTTTTTTTCGATTTTCATTATTTTTTCGTTCCCGACACGAGACGGTGAACTCGTAGATTCCGAGTGCGAACTCTCGGCACCATCGGTTTTACGGTTTATTTTTTTCATTTTTATTTCTATTGCCCGTCACGCCCTTCCACCGTTGTTTTCGGCACAAACAACAAGTGCACACCGGAAACAGTAATTCAACCGACTGGCTTGAGCAGTCATTTAGTTTCGAAACGATTGGTTTACGGAATGTCCGCCGAACGTTCCGGGAATGTTAAACAACCGCTTAATAATTGAACAAGAAATCATTTCAATCATCTCAACTTTCTAATGGGTGCGGCGAACAGGGAAATTCGTAGCAAGAAAAGACATTTTCATCCAAACATTTTAACAAACGCACGCACGCATAACATTGGATAGCTTATTGGGAATCGTATGTACTTAACTTACGGAGTATAACTATAAATCTAATATAATTCTTTAGTGCGCCACAACTTTCGTTTGCCGAATAAAACATAATTACTCGAAATAGTTCAGTCGGAACAGTAATTTTGTAACTATTACACAATTAGTAAGCAAATACAATATCATAAATTTATTGTGTGTTAGAATTACTTCAAACTCCATATGTTTCCTTTTAATTTGATAAAATAAGACAATTTAATCTTATTAACGTGCGATATAGTGACCAAAGACTATTGTCCGAGATTTTTAATTTATAGTACAGTAATATATTTTCGTGCAATTTTAATTTAAACGAAGAATCATGTATTTATGTATATAATTGGTTATTATGATTATTTTTTGTTCCGATAACATTTCGAGGTTTATTTTCAAGCAGCAATAAGTTTTTATGATAATTGTGTTTTAAGATTTAAACGACTGTGAAGCGAATATGCAGTATGTACTATAGTGCGAATGAACATTTCCGAACGTCAATAAATCACTTTTATTAAGCGGTTGAAATGTAATTACACCGGCGTTGAAATATCAAATCATATTTTTTCGATGGATTACAATCTTACATTTTATATTCTTAATTATAAATAATTGCTTTAACGGGATATTATTACGATGCAGGTACCCGTATAACGATCATAATAATGTTATATCTCATGAAGTGCCAATGAGCAGAACACGTTCGAAAAATATTAAACATCGAAAGCACATTCGTGTACATTATTTTTGTCGATAGGTATTTTTTTCCACGCAAAATATCGCTTTGGTACGAACAATAAATTTACGTTCATCCTCGGCGGTGCATATCAGTGTTTTCTGTTTCTCGGCGTACGATTTTATACAAATGTGTTTAGCAATCCTTTTAATTGAAGTGTACACCGACGCAGCAGTACGGTTTAACAGTAATATTTATCCGTCTACTTACTGCAACACTCCGAACGATTGCTGAATTATTATAATATTTCAATCGCTAAATGTATTCCAAGTGGTCCACGAGGTTAAATTAAATAAATGTATATTCGTGTTGTGTTACAGTTTTATAGCATTAGCGCGTCGTCCTTGTATGCAAATTCGAAACAATTTCAAATGAAAATTACTCAAAAAAAAAAAAAAAAAAAAAAGAGAACACATGCCTACATAACACTTTATAGAAGTATGCAAACCAAAACTGCAGGATTCGATATGGTTTTAATGCGAAAATAAAACCTAAAATGTAGACACTGGAATGGTACGGTAAACTTATTAGATATCCCGATACGTCCAGGAGTCATGTGTTAACAAATAAATCTCTGTTAAGTCATGTGAGTTAGGTCTAAAATCAGTGCAAAACATTGGTAATTGGCTCAGATACTGTTTAGTAGGAAGCCATTACACATAATAAAATCATTTTTTTTGTCGGAGATTGATGATTGATAAATATTTATAAAACTAAGCAATACATAATAATAAAAATGTATAAAATATTTTAAGAGTTAATTCCATTAAAAACAATAGAGTGCCTACATAATACATTGTACATATATTCATTTTTTTTTTTCGACAGTTACTTGAAGCTTTGTGGTTTTTACCACATGATAAATTGGTTTCTTGTGTTATAAAAATGAAGTTATTTTCTAAGAAGTAGTGGATTAATAATAAAAATAACAAACAACGTATAAAAACAACTGACGTGTATTTAAAGAAGCTTTTCGCAGTTGTATGGTGTTGATTAACCCTACTATGCTAACATAGACTTCATTTCGGGTTAAATTAAAATGTGTTTGAAACATAAGACTTGAATATAATCTAGTTTTTATCGATAATTTGATTTTCAAAAATAAATTAATATTTTATATCAATGTATTCTATTTTTGGTACATAATAATCAATCTCAGTCGACTGTTCGGTTTTATAGTTGTTTCAAACCAACTGTTTGGTCTTTAGTAATTATATATAGCTTGATGTTTCGTAGTCTTTTAAAAAAAATATCATGGTTTTTTATCCCTATAAGGGAATGAAAATCCGAACCACAAATTATAATATACTATATATGTATGTTGTTATTCTTCACTTAATTTTCGTGGTTTTTCATTGATGGAATTAAAATTACTCGTTTTTTTGAACCATCTGATATTAGAATTCGATATTAATTATTCATATTTTAGAATTGCGACGTTTCACGCTATTTTCTTTGTGAAACTGCGTTGTGTTCAAAGTCATTATTAAATATTTTAGCAGAGGTAAATTATTTGTGTTTGGTTTGATGACTTAAACATGATCTCTTTACAGCCGGTTGATATGGGCATAATGACGCTGTGTGTATTAATTAATAATAATACTATACTTTAGTGTAAAGGTTCAGTGTACGACGGTAATAATAATAATACTATACGTATTTACTTCTTACTATAATACTTAGATTTTTTTATTTATAAATGCTTTGATTTACTAGATAACGTGTATCAATGATTACATAACTTCCATGGATCATCCACATACTCTTTCTCATAATTTTATATATTTATATACGTCACAAAGAATAAATTGCAGTTAAGAATATTAAAGTCTCTTATTGAAATCGCCTTTGTAATTTATTTACTACTTGTATTACATTTTGCGTTCATAAAAATTAAATTTGAAAATTTTTTGAACTTTAACTGTCAAAACGTTATGAATTTTCACGATTTCTATCAAGTCTTAAAAACATTTAAGGTTTATAAAAAATCATGCCTTAATATTTTTGGTCTTTTTTTTATTTATATAAGCGAAATATTCGAGGAACTTTATATTAAATTTTCAAGATTTTTTCAAACTTAAATTATTTTATTGACAATTTACAAAAATTTTAATAAAACATGGATAGTTATATAAAGCTTAAAAATAAAAATTATATCATCTTTAGAACACAAGAAAATTAGTTGTTGGTGCAAATTTCAAGTTTTAACAAAAATTATTTTTGAGTTACGTTAAAATCTTTTAGATTTTATCAAAAACAGTTGTCCCGTAAATACCAGTAAGTAGTAGTCAATTTTCATAGGCTTTTCTTAAGTATTTGTAAAACTGAGAAATTAAAAAAAACAACTTCCTCAATGTACCTACAGCTCAAGTTTTTTTTTAAGAAACTATTCCACTAATTAATAATCGAAACTTCCTGTCAAAATAATGGTTTGAATTGACAAAAATATGAAAATGTGCGTTTTTCTCAAAATCTAAAACTTTCGTCAATAAAGCCAATGAAAGTATAATACATCTAGAGATAAACTCTATACATTTTCTTTAAAATAAATCTATAATCCATAATCAATAGAAAATGTGTACAGCAATTTATGAAAAAAAATAATAAGTACAAATTATACATGTGAACATTATACGCGTTAGTAGGATCCACCTAAGGTGACATGCAGCATGAGAAACAAGAATGTAGGCTGATGATTACCTTCATTTGTTTTATTTTATTATTATTTGTTTTTTTTTTTTTTTTTTTTTTTTTTTAATCTATGAGTTGAAGATGTCTGTTATTTTGACGATTGACAATTTTACGATTCGTTTTCATAAGATATTTTCAGTGTGATTGTAATCTATTGTGTAATCTGGTACAAAATATTTTAGAAATTTGGTTTAAGGTTTGCACTATTTTAATCTTTTGTGTGCGTTGATTTTTTTAATGTATCAAAATACTAAAGAATTTAAACGGAGATAGAGAAGCATACATTTTATATTATTTGAATATAAGATATCGCAAAATCTCTGTTGGATGTCACGTTTGCTGAAAAATATTTTAGAATTACTTTCATAATAAATAAAACAAATTGACTCACATAAAAAAAGCAGAAAATTAGTGTTAAAATATATTTTACGAAAAGTATTTAAATATCAATACATAACTAAACACATATCGATTATGTATTGCCATATGACAGCTCTAAAGATTGGGATTGAAGTTTAGGCAAGTTTTTTGAGTATAAATCATTTTGGGAAAATTACGAGAGGGTTCGTGAAAATAGAACATAACATTTTTTTTTTTTTTTTATTCAAGATTGTAAGTTTAACTATACTTATGTAGCTATTTGTTTCCGTATTGTGGAGTATAATTTGTACGATTTATTCACATAGCTCGTAACTCGAAACATTTAACAGTAGAATAAATTATGTAATGTAGTATGAATAAAAAATATATAGCTATATAGTTATCCTTTTTGCGCTAAGTTTTTGAATACCTTTGCTGGTTTACAAGTGCGAAATCATAATAAACACATTACGTTATTTGACAGTGTTGACAAGAATAGGTATAATTATTTTATTACAACATTTTAAAAATGTTGTTAAGTTGTGTTTAATGTTAGATTTTATAATTAATTTTGTTATTATTTATATTAGATCAAAATAAAATGCAGTTTTTTCCAATTTACAGATATTTTTTGTTGATCATGTAACATGGAGACTATTTTGATACTGAATCAGTTTCGGAGAGAATATGTGCTCAATGATTATATTACAAAGCTTATTTTTATTTATTTATTTTTTTATATTATAATACAAAATATACATATTATACAGAATTTGACTAAGACATTATTACGAGTATTCAGTCAGCCCACAGCCATAAATTTATTTGGGATACTGAACAAAACACGATTGTGAATTTTAAATAATTTAGACGATGTAGTTGTATAATATAGTATTATAACCTATAATGTAGATATGAAGATAATTCTCAACTTTTTGAGGCACTCATATATACACCCATAGACGAATTTTGGGTGGCTGGGAGAACTTGGGTTCCAGGTGGTAAATTTTGGAGAGAATTTTGATATAATACAGTACCTAGGTGATTTGAGTGACAAAAAAGTAATGATAGTTATAAAATTATTATTGTGCTTTTAATTTATCACGAAACATGAATTGATAATACCAGGATTCAAGACACAGAAAAATATATTGTAGTTTAGTAGTTTGAGAATTGAGACACATAGAATAGATGAAACCAGAATGGAAATTGACAAGATATTACATGGGCTCTTATAGCTAAAAATATATCGTTGACATGTTTAAACGGTCGTGCCGGTAATAATAATCTTAGTTCGTAACGTTTATCGGTTTGTGTACTCGTTATCTATTACCTATATTCGTAATCACAAACATTATTATATATGGAATTGTCTTGTGTTAATTCAAATATTCTCATACATATAGGGAATTGTACACGTTAAGGGAGGTTATTTTATACGTCGTCACTTTACCTATTATATTGAGGTTTTTTGTATAAATAATAATAAATATACCTACTATAATTACGTAATATATGATTCAATAAATGTATTCTTTATGTATAACTAGTGTATCTTTCTGATTATTAGTACAGCAAAGAATGTATTGGTTTCAGTATTATATGTGTTATTTTAAAAACAAGCCTATTGCTAAAGAAATTTAGGTTGAGAAAGGGCTTTTTTTTCTTATCTGGAGTGCAAAATTTCAAAATACGTCTTTGCACACACCATACATTTTTTATAAGTCAACTTTACATCTCTTGTGATTTATTTGTCTTCGTTTGGAAAATATTGTTATCGTTGAAGTGGGTGTATCGATACACAGTAATTCAATAACTTACAGAGCTGATAACCGCTTACATATTTATTAGTTAATTTCATGAAATTATTGACCTTCTGCAGGTAAATTAAGTCGAGTTAACGTATTGAATATAGATTAAGAACTTATAATATATTTTGTGTATTTATGTTTTACAAGTATTTACAAATAAAACACAATAAATTGTACTAAATTTACTCGTATGTTAAAAATCAATTTTGATTAAGAACTTCATTGTTGTAGTGGTAAGCTAAGATTTTTCAAACTTTTGACATTTAACTGTTCACTTTAGCTTACATATTTATTGATATAGTAATAAATGGGCTAGAGAATTAGTAACAACTAATATGATGTAAGTAATAATTACAAGAGTGATATTAATGATAACAAAATATATCATTTCGAATAATAAAATATTTATAATTTAGAAAATAATATTAATGATAGATGGTTATTATACATTTTATTATAACTTTTATACACATTGCGATCAACAAAGACAAAATGATCTACATTAAATAAATAGACGATGCAGCTTATTTGTAAAATTATTGAATAAGTAAAAAATCTGGTAAATTATTGAACTGAATTTAAAAAGTTTCTATGTTATGGTTACTGAATTCCACGCGCATAAAAAGTACTATGTAATCATGATTAAATAGTATGACTTATGGATGATAAAAAATGTAAATGAAGGTACATAAAGTTAATTAAATATAATGATAATCTCAATATTACATTTAAAATATCATTTCTGCGAAACTCATAAGCGAGAACACACAAAAAAGGGGGGGGGGAAAGCATGTGACCATGTTTTGAATAGAAAAATAATGCTAAATTTAGCAGGACTCGGGGAAATATTTAAAAAAAAACGTAGAAGGAATATCTGTGATCGATGGCGGTTCGCTGCGTACTCCCTCGGTGGTGGCTTTTTAAACCAGATGCAAGTCACAAGTATCAAGTGACAAGTGTCAGAACAGGGCTGTCGGATCGATTGGCATCCAGTCGAGCACTAATCGGCAGGAGAGAAGTACGACTAAGTGAACCAACAAAAAAATGAATTTTTCAAAACTTGTTACGTACCTCCAAACGATAAATGGTTCACAGCCCAAAGATATTTATTTTTTTCTATTTTCTGTTAGAAAAGACACTTTTTTCTGAAGTCAAACTTCAACCTCTACTTTGATCGTTGACGTAAATGAAAACTTGTGGCACGCAAAAAAACGTAAAACAGACGCGTGGGGATGGAAAAAAAAAAGTATAAGAAAATAAAGAATTCGGATCGGCACTTACTTCGAACGGCACGGCGAAAAGGGCGATGAGTATATCGGCGAACGCCAAGTTGGCCAGATAATGATTGGTGACGGACCGCATCCGTTTGCTGGTGGTGATGGCCCAAATGACTAGCCCGTTGCCGGCCACGGCGATAACCGATATTGACCCATAGAGCACGGACAGGACGACCACCAGTATGGTGGGCACTTCGTACAGGTCGTACTCCAGCAGGTCGTGCGGCAGCGTGTCGTTGCCGGTCACGTTGGTAGTCGTCTGGTTGTCTATGAAGTTTACCGCGACCGCGGTCGCAACTGCGGCTGCAGTGGTAGCCATTGCACTACGCGGTAGCGACGGCGGTGGGGTCCGTTGAAACGTGGCAACATCGGGCGGCAAACCGGTTTGGTCGCCCGCTATTGGTCGCGGGCTTTGCGGCGTTGCCGTCCCGTCATCCCTGCGTGTCCCAGGCACCGGTCCAGAGACGCTGCGCCTTAACAAACCTTAATCGCGGTACAACGGCAATACGTGTTCAGCGAGATCGGATGGATATGGAGAATGTACGACGAACTCTATCGTGGTTACGGAAACGTTTTTATTTCTTTTATCTCAAGATTTACCGTGATTTTTCTCGCGACGGACGACAATGGACAAAATGAACGATCCGGCTACTGTGTCGGTTTGATGTAAAATATTGTTATGATTCGCACTCACAAACCGTATTCTGTTCACATCGACGAAGAAAGAGAGACAGAGAGATAAAAAAAAACCGTTATCTTTTAGATACTTGACAATGCGGTGACGGCGACTTAATGGTAATAAATATATTAGGCGTTCGGCGACTGGTTGTATTCGATACCTATAACCTATTGACGGATAAAGATAAAAGATAAAACTTTAAAATTGTGGCAAAAGTTAGAATAAAAACATTTATCTAAATCATGTTTATTATGATTACTATTTTTATCGTTCCATTGTAAAAAAAATGTGGTCTTATTTATTCCAGTTGGATGGGATCCTCTTCATTGAAATATAATATATATAATATAAATATAATTCGATTTTGTGGATTAAATTAATACCCAAATGTCTGTAAATTTTTGTATTTAAGTACTTAAAACAGTTGCTCCAGCAAAATAATATTTGATGTATACGTAGTTTGGATTTTTGTGTCTTAAATTTTGCAACTATTAATATAATTAAATTGATCAGACTTTCGTATATAAATTATTGATCTTGAAATTGCCAAAAAAATATTCCGAATATACCAAACGGTATTTGGTCGAAAAATAATTTTGTGTACTAATGTATAATTATTATAATGTTACGAAATGGTTTCCGTGGTATTTTAATTTAACAATTTTCAAGTATAATCAAACATTTATTTATTTAATCTTCGAATACCTTATATTAATTAATATTTACATTGTTAAATTATATTTTTTTTTAACACTTGTATCCAATTATATATCAAAATAAATATAATTTTGTTTTAATTTTATTGGAAATATTTAAAAGACAGTAACTATTATTTCAACATCCCCCTGTAGAGGGAGATCAGAATACTTCCACGGTTCCTCAGCCGGTCGTAAGAGTTGACTAAATGAGGTTGCGTCAGGTTGACAGCCGGTGTAAACATTTTGTCGAAGAGTATGAGGAGTCCGAAACAAAACATAAGTGGTTTATCCCATATCGGATGTGCACGGGGACAACAAGTGAGAAGAAGTATCATAGTTAGAGGTGGAGGAGGCCTAGATGATACCAGCCGGACAGCCAGTGTAGTAGCTGGTTCACCAGTTATGTGTTTAGGTCTACCCAACACGGGTAATTGCAACGGTGTAGGGTCATCACCATTGCGTTCCGGGTTAAATCGGCGTCTAGGTGTGAGAGATAGCTATTAAGTGAAAACAGAAAAGTGGAATTTTGGTACGTTAACAGGCATAAGTAATGAATTAGCGGAAGTATTGAAGAAAAGGAAAGTAAACATTTGTTGTGTTCAGGAAACTAAGTAGAAAGAAAAGAAAATAAAATAAATAGGAGAGGACAATAAAATAATATATTCGAGTAGGAATATTACTAGGAATTGGGTTAGAATAATATTGGACGAGGAGATGAAACGACGTAAGGAGAAAGAGTGATAGAATTATTACGGTAAAATTGGTATTTGAGGAAAAAGTCTTAAACGTAATAAGTGCATATGCGCCACAAGTAGGATGTGAAGAAAAGGAAAAGGAAAAGTTTTGACGGGAGATGAATGAGATGATGCAAGGAATACCAGGAAAATAAGTTAATGTGATTAATGGTGATGGATGTACATAAATGGACATATGGGTAGTAAGAGGTAGATTATGAAACAGTTCGTGGATGATATGGATTTGGCGAGAGGAATGAGGATGGAGAAATAGTTTTGGATTTTTCATCTCGTTCGAGCTTGTAATAATCAATACATATTTTAAAGAAAGAGAAGAGTATTATAAAACATATAAGAGTGGAAGAAATTGGTTGCAGATTGATTATCTTATGTGGAAGAGAGTGATTATAAATACGCCACCGAATGATGATAACCATTATCTTCGGATATTCTTTAAATATCAATAAGAAGTTCGAATAAACATTAGCTAGCAATAATAAACAAATTTAATCAATTATTTAAAAACTTCACATAAGCCAATTTTTTCGTCCCCACGAAATGTATTCTAAATCTAAATAAGTTACCCTTTTCTTAGTAGAATTTCCTCTAGAGGTTAACAGAAATAATTCGAGTATATAGTATGGATTTTCTCAAATTTCCTTCCGTATCATAATGATATTATATGATCAATTGATAAGCTTCTTAAAAATGTTTACACTCAAAAAAGTGCATTATTTTATAAATGTTTGTTGTATAAAAATAAGTGTACATAAATACGGCAGCATAAATTTAATCATTTAATATTATTTATTTGTTTAGAACAGTGATTCCCAACCTTTTTCCTTTGGCAGGACATTTTGGCAAACAATTATCTTCAAGCGGGCCACAAAGTATAAAAGTTCAAAAATAATCTTATATATTGGACTGGTTTTCTTATATTTTGTTGTCTATTGAAAAGATTATGAATTGAGGTATACATAATTGTATTTTTTGGAATAATTATTTAAAAGAATTCATAAATTTAAATAAAAATAATATATGAAAATAAATAATTTAAAATTTTATTTTTATTTTAGAAAATTCGTAATGGGCCGTGGGTTGGGCACCATTGGTTTAGAAAATTTAAGTAAATAAACGAGATTTCTTAAATTATGAAATCAACGTATTAAATGTTCCAAATCAAAAGAGTGTTTTGTTGACTTTGAAAAATCTATATATTTAATCTATGAAAGGTAACTCGAGTATCAAAATGTCAACTATTTGGTGAAGGAATCAATTTGAGTAAGTTTTAAAAATAAAATCATGGGAGGAAATTCGAGGATTAGACCGAAGGCGATTCGTTAGTCCATAGTTTATATTATATAATAATGGTTACAATATATATATATATATATGTAAGAGATATCATTGTTGTATGAGCCATGAGTGAAGATAGTTTAGTGGACAATTCGGTAAATTGGTACGTAACAAATAACACTGTTTTCTGGTACACGCGTGCACGTGCAAGACAGACATGGTTAAAAATGATTTTTTTATTATATTTTTCAATGATTTTGAACAGTTGTAACTTATTCATACTGATTAGGTATATTAAGTGTTTGAAATATTATTTTATTGTAGATGAAGTATTTAGATTCCATTAATATTGTTGTTCCATATAAAAACTATAAATTCATGGATTTTTTTTTCTTCTAAACAATTTAAAAATAAATTCCGTTTTAACTGTAGAGCTTTTCAATCTTCAAATGCTGATAATAGAGGCGAAAAAATGTATTTGACTTTTACAATATTTCTGGCTTCTTTTTTTATGACTCATCCTCCGTGTTAATTTTCGTTTATTTATTATTAATGGTCATCTTTAAAGTGAACAATGTGTTATTATATATTTAATCCTATTCAAATCTAAGTTACATTTTTTTTTTTTTTTTTGAAGGCAATGATTGATATTACAATTCGAAGAACATTTGTTGTTTTGTTTTAATAATAATGATATTTTATCTAAGTATAAAGTAACAGTATAGCGAAAAAGCCAAAATATAAGTATAGAAACCACTTAAAGGAATCAATCCTTTTTTTGAAATCAACTTAATTATCTAAAATCACTATATCAAATTCCTTTTAAATAAATAAAACAAAAAAACTAAAAAAATAAGGTACCTCATCTATGTATTAAGATTTCGTTGAAAATAAATAAATCAAAATTAAAAAAATTAAATAAAAAAGTAATATTGAATGCAATACTTTTCAAAAGAATAGAACACATACTTTCAATCAAGTTCGAACTCATTTATTATACTATTCACTCATTATTTATGATGAATATTGATAATTTTAAAACCTCCAATGTGTGAACTTCCCGTATGTACATACTTCAGTAAATTAATTGGAATATACGAACACCTTTTGATAACAATCAAAAACGAAAACTCATAAATAATAACAGTAGCTTAAAATTACAAATAATTTTTTCCACCTAATATTTTCTAGTAATATTACGACTCATACAAATATTTTCATCAAAGAGTCAAGTTATCATCATTATTTATGTCATAAAATAAAGTAAAACAAAATAAACTGTGATGTAATTATTTTATTTTTATTTTTTGAATAATACTTTGAATCATTACGTTATAAAATATTAGTTAAATAAAGTATTCTATAGATAACATTATGTAATTGGTATGACGTTTAATAAGACTTTACTTTATTACATTTTAAGATCTACATCAAATATAACACAATTAACTATAAGTCATTTAAACAATTATTATTTATTCAATTTACTTCGGGCTTTTATTTTAAAATATTTGTTCGTGCAGTAGTTATGGTAATCAAATCTCACACTGTGCACT
Source organism: Sipha flava (assembly GCF_003268045.1). Lineage (NCBI taxonomy): Eukaryota > Metazoa > Arthropoda > Insecta > Hemiptera > Aphididae > Sipha > Sipha flava. The sequence goes on along the minus strand of NW_020273567.1, from coordinate 51,789 downwards.
TGAAATTATTTCGAAAACTTGTGTATACAGTGAACATGTTTTATAAATGACATACTTTGAAAGGGGGATTTTTAATTTTTATTCGCAATCTTACAACTTTTAATTAAAATTGAATGTTAAAAGTAATAAAACCACTGTTTGACTGTTAAGTAAAATGCTTAGGTTTGTTAGATTTAAATTGTTTTAGATAATGGTTTTACGCCTGCGTACATTTGAGTGTCCTATAAATTAATCAAGCCAATTTCACATTTTATAATGGAATCGTAGAAGTATTATAAGTAGCAAGTGTATTTACAACTAATTCGATTTCTGAATTCGTTTTGTTATTGCCACTACGGATTAAATAATAAAAATATACACATGTACCTATACTTTTAAATGTTGAAAGCTACCGTTGAGAATATAAAATTTAGAATATCTATATTATGCTGCAATAATACGCTTTACGTTTAATAAATCGGTTTAATAAATCACTTTCAAGTTATTAAAACGTGTATGCGTAAATTGATTAAACATGTAATGGTATTTAAATTGCCAATATACAAAAATATAAGTTCATAAATATACGTTAGGTTTGTTAGGCTCTATATTTATTCATTAGGCCCTATATTATATATCAGCAATGGACAATTGGCAGCCCGCGTACTTTTTTTTTCTGGCCCGTGATACATTTTCTAATCACTCCATTACATTTTAGTATTTACCAGTATTTAACTTTATCACGTTGATCGTAAAATGTAGGTATTATATTTTCATTGATCTCCAGCTAAATCATTAAATGTCTAAGTATAATATATATCTATATCGGTAGGTATAGCTAACATAGCTATTAGCTATAGATATTGGGCACTTATTTTATTGTAATGGTTCAGTTGTAAAATTATATTATTTAAAATCAATTCTAATGATTGATTTCAATGACCTTTTTTTCATTTTTCATTTTTTTACTATGGTCCGTCAGATTTTAAAATCCTAAAAATTGGCCCCGTTGTTGCTTTGAGTTTCTGTCAAATATAAAAAAAAAAATTAATTTCAAATTGTTCATATTACCCCTCCTAAAAATGTCCACAACTAATAATAACTGTACAGAAAAAGTTTGAGAAAAATCTATTAATTTCAACATGTGCTACAAAAGATCTGAATTTTTATATAATCAATTATAACTCCGGTAAAAAAAATGTTACAAAAAATTCTTTGAAATATAAATTATAGAAAACACAATATAACACAATTTGTTTCCCATACCATGTATTATACATTTTAAAATTTTTCAAATATTTGTATTAAAACGGCAGTAAAAATAAATTCATAATCATTATCGGTCGATTGCTCAAATAAATATGTGGCTTTTTACCTAGTACAGACACCCGTATTTTGCGATTTTTACGTGAAGATTATTTCCATAACTCATTGTGACATTCATAACTCGAACAACATAAGTTAGTATTATCCATATCGTTGTAGATTATTACATTTTGGACTTATGTGATATCGGGTTTATTAAGTCATTATAGATTATCAATTATTAATTTGCGATTTATTGATTTATTTCTTAGTCGACTTAGAATAATCGTAGCCATACATAAATATTGATGTGTGATTTCTCAATTTGTTTTATTTTGTATGCAATAAATTTTATTTGATACAATGGTTAACTGGAATAGTTTCCATAAGTCAAAATATATATTTTTTAATTAGATACAGTTTAAATCAAATAGCAGTAAATTACCATCGAACAAGCGAGTTTTGTCAGTACTATTTTTTAATATAAAAGAAGTTAATTTACATTTGTATCAAAATGCTATGTCAGTACTAAAAGAAGCAGTTATTTTGATAACGATGAAATTGTGTTTTGATTAAGCAACTATTAGAGAGTGAAATCATGTATTAACTATTATATTTATAAAATTATATTTAAAAGTGTGTTCGATTTAAAATTTAAGATAACATTGGGCCTAGACGTAACCATTTTTAAAATTTTCCAACCCAAACAAATTAACAAATTCCAATTAACCCTAACAATTTCAATCCAGGCATACAAAACAGTATTGTAATAGATTCTGTAAATTATGTATGTGATGATATTATTAAATTATTTAAAGACTATTAGAAAAGCATCCAAGAGATTATTAACACGAGTTTGTAGAATGAACAGTAATTTATATAGATTGAATTCACACTCGGTAGATGAATTAAGCTATTTGAATAGCTTGAAAAAATATATATATTTATTTAGTGAATAGTTTTGATTAACACTCAAAGAAGAAAGTAACTGAAGAAATATTTGAGTTTCTATTGTACGATTAAACATAAAAGTATGGTATTTCAGTATGGTAAGTATTTCACTACCTTCAATCAAACACCTTTACAATACTTTTATAAAAAATCTCTTACTTTATACCTCTATAGATAAAGATCTAGCACAGAAAATAGTTCAAAAATGTTGTGTTCATTTTTGGTATTTATCAGCAGAATTATCCGAATTTGCTTTTATCGATGAAGCTGTACTACTGGAGACTAAAAAAAAAAAAAAAATTAATCATTCTCTAAATAACTATAAATTTTAGCAGATTTAATTTCAAATGCATAACGTTCAATTATCTCTAAAAATTGAAAACAAGTTATTAGAAAAAGAAATCGATGATTTTATATGTGTTAACAAATGTTTGAATGAAGACCTTATAAATTGGGCAGATAATAAAGATTATAATAAACCTCTTTGAATTTTAAAAAATATTCCATTTATAAATGGTGTTGCAGAAAGAGGAATTTAACTTATAGATGATTAAAGTAACAAAATAACCAAAGGTGAATCTCAAAAACAATACTTACTACAAGTTGTTTGAGTTTATCGCAAAAAATTATCCAGACCACAAAAAAAAAAATATAATTACACAATCATTAATTTAGTTTTATACTTTATATTTAAAATATATTGAAGATATAAGTAGTAAGTTATTATATTAATATTTATTGCTGTATTTTTCTGCTTAATTTTTTGTATTTTAAGGAAATATCTCAATTTTTTATGATTTTTTTTTTTTAATCCCCGGATTAAAATATTTGATAGAGTGAAATATTTGTAAACTAATTTGAACAAAACAAATAATTATAAATTTAATTGTCTATAATTTGTATTTAAACGAATTGTTCGTAATATTTTGTTTACTTGAAGAATATCAATAAAATTAATAGTATAGAAAATGTTCTAATTTTGTAGCTTCAAAGCTTTTGTGACACTAGTTTTTATTTTGTTAAAATGAAAGAATTTGCCTGAAACTTCTTTTATATGATTTTTTTTAGTTTTTGAACCTTTTTATAAATATATTATAAAATCAAAATGAAAAATTATGTCCATCCTAATATACATATATACTATTTGAATATTATAGACGTATTATTATTATTATTATTATTATTTTATTAATCATAAATTTCTAAATTAATATTTATTATAATTTAATCAGTGTGTTCACTAAAATTAGTTAACATTTTCTTTGATTATGGGTAAAACGTTAATCAACATATTTCCTAACCAATGACACTTAAAATTGAGGGTGTTTTCCTCAGACAATTTGTAAAATATCCACTGTCATGTATTTGTATACACCACAAAGAAATATAATATAAAATAATCCTTTAATTTAGATATTACATTTATTTAGAATATCGATAAAAATGAATGATTGTACTGTGAAATAATTTGTATAAAATTAAGATGTATAATTTATTATGCATTATTAATATTCTTATTTACTATTTACGATTAATATAGATTGTTCGTGGCATATAAAAATATTGAAATTAATGACAGCTTGTTTATTTTAGTATTTGTAAGCAAGTTAAAAACTTTGGAAAAATTCTTATATTTTTCTTGTGTACTTATCTAAAGTACGTACTAAAGTATAAATACAACATATAGTATGGACGAAAAATTTTAAATAATATTTTCATAATTACTTGCATTAATAATTATTAAAAATATCAGTATTTTCAATCCAAATAATAGAAAAAACTGTCTCAAATATAATAAATGATAAAAAACGTCTTGGAAAATAAAATATTAATTGAAAATTTCATACGCACAAAAAATATGAATTTACTTTTCAATATAAAATAAGTAGGTAATGAAAATTGTAATATACCGATTTTCTTTAATAATATAATACGTATTAAAATGTATGAATATTTTGATACTTATTTTCTTTTTTTTTGGTTTAATCAAATGCATTTTGTATTCGTTAGTCTTATAAAACTAACGTTATTCTTTTTGTTGAATAAGTTTGTCGACCAAATTTGGTAAAATAATTTCAAACAAAGTACACAAGTATGCATTCACAATCGCGTAATATATAATTGGTTTTAGAATGTGCCGTTCAAGAAAGCAAGTGATTAGCGATTATGCATTCAAGAAAACGTCGTAAATTTATTTATTTTTTTTTTTACTTTTTTTTTTTGTTGAGCATATGACATTAGTAACAACTGTACTTTATTACGATCATAATATGACAAAAGTAGATAGTTTTCGATCGTGATGTTTATGTAATGGTTTTTTTTTTTTTTTGTTATCTAAACGGTCGTTAAATAAAAAACCGATTGGAAATCAAACCACACATTCGTATTCCCCACGTCGTTAGTGAGCAAACGTACCGTGGAATTCGGTACGTGCGGCTTAAAAATAGAGCGATAGGTATAACTACTTGGACACGCATGAGCTTAATGTGTTGTCCATAAAAGCGAATGAGAACATATTATTAAAACATTAAAACCGTACGAAAACAATAATGCAACAATGTAAATATCGTTAACTACCGTAAAGAATACCGGTCAGAGGTGAAACATAAAATTAGCATAAAATTATTAATTCTTGTTCAGGAGTATGATTATTTTATGTACTTACTGAATTGTATTTTTTTTATATATATATACTTTTTTTACGTTTTATTTATTTTTTTTTTAATTGTTATATTTTATTCAACAGTCAATGTGGTGTTATTATGTGGTCGAACGGAAAGTTTGCAGATCTATATTATAACGTTTATCGTCGAAAGGAGCAGGATAACGAGCACGTTTCGCGAGAATTGCACACACGCGGTCCGATCGAGCGAGACACGGCCGTACCGAGGGTTCGTGCGAAGGGACCACACCGTACGGTTTTACGGTTACACTAAACGCACTAACAGCCGGCACAGGATGACGACGGCGACGACGACGCGGCCGCAGACTTGCCAGCTACACGATATTTACCGTGCCAGCGGTGGTCCCGGCGGGTCGACCGTTCGCGCGCGCGAAACCGTGTGGGCCGACGACGGTGGCACGAAACGATCGCCCGTGCTGATACGTACGAAAGCTGCGCAGGGATGAGCACGGGTAACGCGTTTTTCCGGTCTTCGGAAGCGAGACGGATGTTCACGGTCTATCGATAGCCTGGATCGTATTTTAACGCTTTGCACGGGATACGAAAAAGAAACACTCACACACACATACCTAACCGATCTTAAAAAATTGATCACGACTTCGTGTATAGACCTTGCGAATACGCCTCAGTCGCTGCAAACATCGCGTTCCGCCTCCGTTCCGAATCCCTGCGCACCCAACGAATGTAGGTACTCCGCGAACAGGTACTGCGAACGAGCATCACGTCGGAAAACCGTCCGCTCGCAGCGTTATCCAAAATCGTAGCACGGATAAATTACGCGCCCGATGATAGTGTTAAAAATTCCGAAAGGCCGTTTCGCGTTGCAGTGAATGGCTCATTGGCGTCTTGGTCATTGTTGCGTCGGTTATCACGATACTTCTGCTTTGAACCGTATGCGCGTAACGTGGTCAGTACAAGATCACATTTTACGGAACATCGATTGGTGGTACGGGGGATTATATAATATTTAATTATAATCAAATTATTAATCTACCGATGTATTGTATTTCTATCGTTAGTCGACTTTGATGGTCATAGACGTTCACGTGCTCGCATGGATCGTGACGGAAAACCAATAATCTTTTGGTGCGCTTCTGTTCCGGGCTACGATTACAGCCTGCATTAATTGATTGACGGTGCGAGCTAGGATGAATACATGGGTAGGAGGTGATATCGCCCCGGGCGGCAATTTTTTTCGGAATTAAAGGGCGACAGCATTAGTTTATAAACATGATCCATCATCCATTTTCATTCGTCAATCAAAAAATTTAAAGATTTGAAGACCACATAGCGACCACACTGTGATTTTTATTTTCATGATACAGTAAAACCTCGCTAAGACGGAACTTTGGTAAGACGCAAACCCCGGTATTACGGATTATTTTTTTTTAAATTACATATCATTTTATCCCGCCAAGACGGAAACTTCGTCAAGCCGAAAAATGACACGTTTTTTGTAATAAAAGTTGATAAAAATATTCGCTAAGACGGAAATATAACACGATTAATTGTTTGAAAAATGAATGTGTTCAAAACTGTTACGTAAAGCTGGATTCTTTATTGACTGATCGAACGTGAATGCCCTGACTGAAATTCAAGATATCTTTGATGAACTTGATTTTAATTTAAAAGAATTTCTTCATATTGATGGTCAACTTGAGGCGCAGCAAATCCATGGCTGAGAATGAATGTGAAAAGGACAAAGACAACAACGAAAACCAATATGAAGAACCAGAAAATCTGGTAAAAAATTACAAAACTGCTATCTGCTACCTCGAGGAACTACAAACATTTTCCCTTACAGTGTCCAATAGTGAGCTTTTGAATTTCACTTTGAGAGCCAAGGAGTGAGTGGAACGCGACGCCTTACGAAACAAAAAATCAATAACCGATTTTTTTTCAAAAAATATAATTATTATTAATGTATACTGGCTAAAAATAAATATGCCATAAAAAATAAAAATAAAATTAAATTAAAAATATAAATTGAACGTATTATGTATAAACTGGTTTAAAATAAACATGTAATCTTTAATTTAGTTCAATTTAATTTTTTTTAATTCTGTCAAAACAGAAAAATGTCATGGTCCCAAGCGATTCCGTTTTATCGAGGTTTTACTGTAATATTGTTCAAAGTTGACAGCGTAAAATCCATAGATAATAAATATTATCCTTCTTGAAAAATTGTATAAAATGCGTGTAGGGTTGGTAATAAAACTTTCACCTGGGACATCAACATTTTAAACACGTCTGTGGGTGTGCACTGAACTATCGTTGTACGGGTAAGGTTCACGTGAACATAATATTTTGATCGCGATGACACTGTATACACACGCAAACGCAATGATTTTTATGAAGCAATATTGATTTTAACAAAAGGTTATAATTTTTTTTTTTTTTTATTCTAAAATATATATATATATCTTACCTTATATATTTATGTAATGTCGATGGAATTTATATAAATATATATATTTCTAAAAATTTTATTCAACTTGCTGAATTATACTCAACGGTGTTACATACACGTATAATACTTACAAAATCATAGGACGTAGATAGTATGTGATACTCGACAGGCAGTAAGATATTAAAAACCAATTAATTTTAATTTTATAATATTCAAAAAAAAAGGAAAAAATAATTAAAAGCGTGCTTCAAAAACGACGTTCATAAACAGCAACACGTGATCACTCGCAAAATACTCTGCATGGGTTTATTTGTTTCGTGTAATTATGGTAACCGTGGAGAAATGGTTATCGATATATTGTTTTGAAAGGAACAATTTACTCTAACACAACCCGTGATCGATTCACAATTGTATTTTTTTGTTTTGTAAATTTTTGTTTTTGCGATATTTTTCGTATTAATATTGCTCCAGTTGAGATTACAATTCACAAGATGAACTCTCATTTTGGTGGATATTGGGTTCAGTACCCCACTCTAACCCAGGCACCGAGTACGGAGTATACGATGCCGTTGATCGGGTAAGTAGTAGTTAATTTGGTTTGATGAACCTATGTTTGCGATTGCAAATAACTCGCTTGGCGTTCTCTCGACTAACGTTCTAATAATTTTGTATTCTATTGTATCTTTTCACAGAAGTTCGTCGGATGCCTGGAGTTTGTACGACGTGCCCCGCTCACGGCCTCGTCCTTACGACGTGCCCCGCTCACGGCCTCGTTCGTACAATGCACCCTGCTGTCAACCTCGTCCGTACGACTGGCAGTGTTTGTTTAAATATCCTATGAAAGTGGACGAACAAGACGAGTCAGA